>NC_058091.1:131603620-131907586 GCF_020171115.1 Neogale vison | reverse complement strand
AAGGGTTGGGTATTCATCCTTTCTAACAGAGGCGTAATACTCCATTGTATGTATGGACCATATCTTCTTTTTCTTTTTTTTTAAAGATTTTATTTATTTATTTGACAGACAGAGATCACAAGTAGGCAGAGAGGCAGGCAGAGAGAGAGGAGGAAGCAGGCTCCCCGCCGAGCAGAGAGCCCCATGCGGGGCTTGATTCCAGAACCCGGGATCATGACCTGAGCTGAAGGCAGGGGCTTTAGCCCACTGAGCCACCCAGGAGCCCCTGGACCATATCTTCTTTATCCATTCATCCATTGAAGGGCATCTTGGTTCTTTTCACAGTTTGGCAACTGTGGACATTGCTGCTATAAACATTAGGGTACATATGGCCCTTCTTTTCACTACATCTGTATCTTTGGGGTAAATATCCACTAGTGAAATTCCAGGATCATAAGGTAGCTCTGTTTTTAATTTCTTAAGGAACCTCCACACTCTTTTCCAAAGTAGCTGTGCCAACTTGCATTCCCACCAATAGTGTAAGAGGGTCCCCCTTTCTCCACATCCTCTCCAACACTTGTTGTTTACTGTCTTGTTAATTTTGGCCATTCTAACTGGTGTAAGGTGGTATCTCAATGTAGTTTTGATTTGAGTCTCCCTGATGGCTAGTGATGATGACCATTTTTTCATGTGTCTGTTAGCCATTTGTATGTCTTCTTTGGAGAAGTGTCTGTTCATGTCTTCTGCCCATTTTTTGATGTAATTATCTGTTTTGTGTGTGTTGAGTTTGAGGAGTTCTTTATAGATCTTGGCTATCAGCTCTTTGTCTGTAGTGTCATCTGTGAATATCTTCTCCCATTCCGTGGGTTGCCTCTTTGTTTGTTGACTATTTCCTTTGCTGTGCAGAAGCTTTTGATCTTGATGAAGACCCAAAAGTTCATTTTTGCTTTTGTTTCCTTTTCCTTTGGGGACATGTTTTGAAAGAAGTTGCTGTGGTTGATGTTGAAGAGGTTACTGCCTATGATCTCCTGTAGGATTTTGATAGATTCCTGCCTCATGTTAAGATCTTTTATCCATTTCGAGTTTATCTTTGTGTATGGTGTAAAATAATGGTCAAGTTTCATTCTTCTATACATAGCTGTCCAATTTTCCCAGCACCATTTATTGAAGAGTCTGTCCCTTTTCCACTGTATAATTTTTCCTGCTTTGTCAAAGATTATTTGACCTTCTAGTTGAGGGCCCATACCTGGGCTCTCTACTCTGTTCCACTAGTCTGTGTGTCTGTTTTTGTACCAGTATCATGCTGTCTTGGTAATCACAGCTTTGTAGTAAAGTTTGAAATCAGGCAATTTGATGCCCCCAGTTTTGTTTTTCTTTTAAAATATTTCCTTAGCAATTCAGGGTCTCTTCTGGTTCTATATAAATTTTAGGATTGTTTGTTCCAGCTCTTTGAAAGATGCTGGTGGAATTTTGATCAGGATGGCATTGAAAATATAGATGACTCTAGGCAGTACAGACATTTTTACAATGTTTATTCTTCAGATCCATGAGCATGGGATGTTCTTCCATCTTTTTGTGTTTTCTTCAATTTCTTTCATAAGTGTTCTGTAGTTCCTCAAGTACAGATAAATCCTTTACCTCTTCGGTTAGGTTTACTCCCAGGTATCTTATGGTTCTGGGTGCTATAGTAAATGGGATTGATTCTCTAATTTCCCTTTCTGTATTTTCATTGTTAGTGTATAAGAAAGAAACTGATTACTGTACATTGATTTTGTATCCTGCCACATTAATGAATTGCTGTATGAGTTCTAGTAATTCAGGGGTGAAGTCTTTGGGTTTTCCATAGAAAGTATCATGTCATCTGTGAAGAGAGTTTGACTTCTTTGCTAATTTGAATACATTTATTTCTTTTTGTTGTCTGACTGCTGTTGCTAGGACTTCTAGTATTATGTTTAACAAGAGTGGATAGGGAGGGAGACAAACCATAAGTGACTCTTAATCTCACGAAACAAACTGTGGGTTGCTGGGGGGAGGGGGGTTGGGAGAAGGGGGGTAGGGTTATGGACATTGGGGAGGGTATGTGCTTTTGGGTAAATTGGAAGGGGAGATGAACCATGAGAGACTATGGACTCTGAAAAACAATCTGAGGGGTTTGAAGTGGCGGGGGGGTGGGAGGTTGGGGTACCAGGTGGTGGGTATTATAGAGGGCACAGCTTGCATGGAGCACTGGGTGTGGTGAAAAAATAATGAATACTGTTTTTCTGAAAATAAATATATTGGAAAAAAAAAAAAAAAAAAAAAAAAAAAAACAAGAGTGGCAAGAGTGGGTATCTTTGTCGTGTTCCTGATCTCAGAGGGAAGACTGTCAGCTTTTTCCCATTGAGGATGATATTTGCTGTGGGTTTTTTATAGATAGATTTTATGATGTCGAGGAATGTTCCCTCTATCTCTATACTTTGAAGGATTTTAATCAGGAACAGGGGCTGTATCTTGTCAAATGCTTTTTCTGCATTGATTGAGAGGACCATGTGGTTCTTCTCTCTTCTCTTACGGATTTGTTCTATCACACTGATTGATTTACAAATGTTGAACCACCTTGCATCCCATGGATAAATCCCACCTGATCATGGTGGAAAATCTTCTTAATGTACTGTTGGGTCCTATTAGATAGGATCTTGTTGAGAATCTTGACATCCATATTCATCAGGGATATTGGTCTGAAATTCTCCTTTTTGGTAGGGTCTTTGCCTGGTTTGGGGATCAGGGTAATGCTGGCTTCATAAAAAGATTCTGGAACTTTTCCTTCTGTTTCTATTTTTTTTTTAAAACAGCTACAGGAGAATAGGTATTATTTCTTCTTCAAATGTTTGATACCATTCTCCAAGGAATCCATCAGGTCCTGGGCTCTTATTTGGCTTTTCATATATATTTATCCATTCAATTTAAGTACTACCTCAGTTCTACCCCAGAATCCAGAGCTGTATCTTGCATCTTGGCAGAAACATTTATGGATTGATTGATTCACAGATTGATATTCTCTGGAATTTCCTCAGATATTCCAATGATCTTTATGGAAATATTTGTGTTCTCTAGAGGGCATTAATATTAATTTTTTCAACCTTGAATAATATCCTAATAAATACAAAATAGCTCACATAAGGACAACGTAACATGTTTTTCACTGAAAGCCTTCCTATACTTTCAGTATTCGAATTTTCAGAAACCATTTAACTGTTATCAAATGTATTTTTTGAGGAGGTACACAAAATAAAACAATACCATAACTTTATTTGCTTTGAGCTGGAAAAGAGCAAGCTTTTCCTCTTTAAAAAACCACAATTGAGCAATAAAGGAAAAGTCAGAATTTCCAGAGTGGTAAAACTAAAACTTTCTAGGCCACCCATTACAAAGCAAACAATTATTAAAACCTTAAAGCTAACTCAAAAATACATTTTTAAAAAACTCTATATATTAAAGAACAAAATTACTGTGTGTGTCCGTGGTGTCTGCTGGATATTCCGGGAAGTAACAAATCAGTGCTAATGTATACAGATTCATTTACTCCAATCTTGATTATAGCTACATATTCCTAGGGTGTTATGGGTTAGAGTTATAGTGGAGAACCTTGAAATTGACAAAGTAAAAATTGACAAAATCTTAAATGGGTTCACATTCATGTCACTACCTTAACCCTGTCATACTATTTGCTGAAAGTATCAGCTACTTAATTCACTCCAGATTTGGTAGTATGGGCCGATGGAGGAAATCTGTATTGGGGAGCAAGATCTAGACCAGTTCTCCAAAGTTTTAGTGTATGGGAGAATCTCTGGGAGAACTTGTTTTTTATTTTTTTTTTAAGATTTTATTTATTTATTTGACAGACAGAGATTACAAGTAGGCAGAGAGGCAGGCAGAGAGAGAGAGGAGAAAGTAGGCTCCCTGCTGAGCAGAGAGCCCAAAGCGGGGCTTGATCCCAGAACCCTGGGACCAGGGCCTGAGCTGAAGGCAGAGGCTTTAACCCACTGAGCCACCCAGGCGCCCCTCTGGGAGGACTTGTTAAGACATAGTTCTAGGCCCCTCCCCTGGAGTCTGTGACTCAGTAGGTCTGGAGAAGGGCCTAATATTTGCATTTCTAACAACTTCTCGGGGAATGTGTCTCCTCCAGCACATTTTGACAAGGTAAATCCACTTTGGAGACCCCTGTCCATAAAAATAAGCTAGACTATGTCACCAGTCTTCTGAATATTTCTGAAATGTCTCAGCAAAGTATTCCTTCTTTTTCCTATTTAAACTGTGTGTAGCAGTTAGTCACTGTTGTTTACTTTAAACCAAAACCCACACTGAAAACAAAAATGACATTGAATCTGTATAGTAGAATCAGAAGAGACACATATATATATAATTTATATATTTATATATTATTTATATGTTATAGTTATATAATATATATAATACATAATATGTGTACTTACTGTATAAGTAATATTGTTAGTGGATTTTTACCTGACAGCAAGCAAACCATCTGTTTTTCCAAATCTCATTAAATCAATAGATATTACTGGTTTTCAGAAACTCTGGATTTTTGCTAATCTTATCAAAATTAAAGCATTGTCGAAAAAAGACACCCATGTTATTCGTGAGTGATTAGTTGTGAGAAAGAGAAAAGGAGTAACAGTAAAAGGAGCAGTAACATGTTTGTTGTAACTGGTATTTATCATCTCAAATCATGTTAAAGCATGGATTACTTCAAAAGCTCTAATTATATGCTCAGATCAGATACATCTCTTGCTAAGAGTATTATAATAAAATAAAAGCATACTGAGTTTAATTCTATCAGCACTTTGCTGCTACAACTTAAACATTTATTTAAAACCAAGCAAATGCTACTTTCAGGGAATATTTTTGACAAAAGGGCCATTATTAAGAATAATAATGTGATAATCTACCACAAAAAGAACTTAACTTGTTAGAAAAAGAAAAATTGCAGTTAGTATTGGCTTATTAAAAACCTATGTTATTCAAACAGATGTATTCTCTGAAGAGCTGGATGTTCCATTATTTCCAAATGAAAATAGTTGATAGTTTGCACCTGGTTAATTTCAAGCTGATTAAAAAAAAGAAAAATATGTATCTGGAATTTTTAAAATTACTGTTTGCTACTATTTTGCTTTTATATCTTCTCAGATTTTAGCAATAGTCCCATAACATATTATGTAAAAATATACAAATAATTTTACTCCTCTGTGGAAGTACATGAGCAGGAATAAATTTTAGACTCTAGTTATTTGATTATTCATTGCACTCTTGCTTGAACAAGGCACTTGGTTAGCCACTGGGAAATGAAGGTAACATTTAAGGTGTAGGCAAAAGGAAGCAAATGCTCTTAAAGTTAGAATAAGCATTATATACTTGAGGGATTAGTATGGCCAAAAAACAAGATTTATGTGGGCAAACAGTGGTTGTTAACTAGGGAAAACAGCCTGTAGAAGAAAGTCAAGTCTGATCAAAGGGCGTATTACAAGCAATATTTCATGGTTTATTTTCCCCTAAGAATGGACTCTGAGATGAGGTCTTGGATACAGGTAGAGGTACATCTAGAGGTTGCTTTCAGGATGCACAATCAGGAAGACATAAAGAAAGAAAATCCAGAAAAATGTCTCTTAATGAGTTAGGTATGGCTGTGGGCAATGGGCCTCAATCCTGCATAGTATACCACTTTGAGTGGTTTAGCCTCCAATGATCTGAGAATCATCTCACTGGACACTGTGGAAGCCAGGATGGCTGGGACATTTATCCACTGATGCCACCGCCCATTGTCTGAGGGATGCTCCGGAGGACTTGCTGAGCTTTGAGCAAGTGAAATGGTACCAGAGAAAGCACTCACATAGAAATAGAGAGATACAGATCATAAACCTGATATGGAAAGTCATTAGAAGTTAATGGCTTGCCAGAAACTGTCCCCAACTTCAAGCAACTCAGGTGGGTATGAATGATACAGGGTGGGTTGCGGGTATTAATAATTCTGCGACACCACAGAACTCTTTTAATATTAAAGGGCTTTAAGCAATGAAAGGACACAATCAGAATCGTGATTTGGCAAGTTTATTCTGGTTGTCATGAAGTGAACAGATCAAAGCTGAGCAAGGTAGGAGACAACCAGAAACCCAAACAAAATAATTTTTAGGTAGAAAGAAGTAGAGGAGGGGCACCCGGGTGGTTCAGTGGGTTAGGGCCTCTGCCTTTGTCTTGGATCATGATCCCAGAGTCCTGGGATCGAGCCCCACATCGGGCTCTCTGTTCCACAGGGAGCCTGCTTCCTCCTGCCTCTCTGCCTAGTTGTGATTTCTCTCTGTCAAATTGATAAAATATTAAAAAAAAAAAAAAAGAAAGAAGTAGAGGATTCATGAGCTATTTTAGGATCAGTGTGGATAGAACGTAAGAGTTGATTATTTGGATGATGAAGGAAAAGGGGAAGTTGGGAATAACACAAAGATTTTTGGCTTCTGCAATAGATGGACAATGATGCTATTTATCAAAATAGGACATGACAATCAACTCAGTTCTTAAATTAGAAGAGCAAGATAATATATGCATTTATCCCTTTCACTTATTAATCCTATAATGATTTTTGAGATCTGCTGTTCTAGGCATCAGATATTAAGCTATGAAAAATATAGGTATATAATATAAATGTTACTTTTTTGGAATTTATATCCAGTTGAAAAAAAGACAAAAATAAAGGAAGCAAATAAATACAAATAAATATGACTATTTGATAGATGAATAAATGGCATAAAGGCCATAAGCCAGGAGAATGTGATAGAGAGCAATGACAGTAAGTTGAGCTCCTTTGCAAAGAGTGCTCGGGAGAGATCTCTCTGGAAACCCCTTTCTGGACCAAGATCTGAATAACGAGAAGTGATAGGCTTAGCCCTAGGAAGAAACTATTCCAGACAAAGGGAGCCTAGCTAGAAGGAAGGCTTAGCACATTCAAGGAGAGGAAGGAAACCATATCTGTAAAGCTTATGGGAATCAGAGGGGCACAGTATAGAGACTGACAAAGGGGCAGATCATATAAGGATTATAGTCCATGAAAAAGAAAGTGGATTTTTATTCTCAGCGTGATTAAATAATCAGTGGTTTTCAAGCAGAGGAATCATGTGATCCAATTTTTGTTTGCTAACGATCACTCCAGATATTTTGTAAAGGGTGGACTTTTGGAAAGGCAAAGTGGAAGCCTGGAATATGAGTTAATAATGAAAATTCACTCTAACATTGTTAAGATATTGCTCTAAGTATCTTATGTGGATTAATTCATTTAATCTACACAGCAACCCTACAAAGTAGATACCATTTTATCCCCACCATACAAATGAGAACAGCCATGTTTAGCAACTTTCCCAATGTCGGGAGATATTCTGGCTCCAAACCTTATGTTCTTAAAGACTGTGAACCATACCATCAAGACATGAGGCACATACATATGTGCAAGCAAATGATGATAGAGCCAGTTGGGCAATAAATGATTAAAATAAAAGTCAATTCAGGAAAAAACAACAACAGAATAAATTCAAAACCAATGTGAGGTTAATCTCACAAACAGCTAATGCCTTCCTTTGTCCTGGTAGGTATGGGTTGGTATACTGTGTTGACTTTGGGGTAGATAAATAAACTGGAAGAAATTTTGTGGATTTGAAATTTTAATTAGGGAAAGAATAGAACATGTCAAATATTATTCTACAGGTTTTGGCATGTACTACATCCACCACAATCCTGTAGGTAGAAAAAAGAGAAAAATTAATTGAACAGTGAACACACCCACAGTCTGCAATGATTTAATAAGGTACTGATATCTAAGTTGGGTCCCAACGAAAGGAGATCTCTCTCTGCCACAGCTTATGGATGGTCCATGGCAGCCCTGGTTTACCTCTTGCCTCTGCTGACTTTCAGACTGCAGCAGCAGAGCTCAGTGGTTACAACACAGGCTGTAGGGACTACAAAGCCTAAATGTCTCCTGTGTGGCTCTTTATAGAAAAAGCTGGGGCTCCTGGGTGGCTAAGTGGGTTAAGCCTCTGCCTTCAGCTCAGGTCATGATCTCAGGGTCCTGGGATGGAGCCCCGAATCGGGCTCCCTGCTTCCCCCCGACCCTCCCCCCCACCCCCCGTCTCTACCTGCCTCTCTGCTTACTTGTGATCTCTGTCTGTCAAATAAATAAATAAAATATTTAAAAAAAAAAAAAGAAAGAAAGAAAGAAAAACTTTACCAACCCCTGCATTAAATGGACAGCTACAGAACTCAGTTGTGCCTTTAATGTCATCCAGCTCTGAAACCAAATCCCCCATCCTTGTCCATTCATTCTCAAGTTCCCCTAGACAACTCTTCTCTAACTTTCCTTTGATCCTCAACCCTCTCACAGCACCTCCTCCATCCTCACTGCCAATGGATGATGACGTTTGAGATTTTCACGTAGAAATTAAATCGCTCAGGGGCACCTGGGTGGCTCAGTGGCTTAAAGCCTCTGCCTTAATATCTCAGGGTCCTGGGATCGAGCCCCGCATTCAGCTTTCTGATCACCAGGGAGCCTGTTTCCCCCTCTCTCTCTGCCTGCCTCTCTGCCTACCTGTGATCTCTGTCAAATTAATAAATAAAATATTTTTTAAAAAAAGAAATTAAATCACTCAGAGGAGAACATCCACATCTACTCACAAACTAGGTTACGTTGGCGTATCCTCTGCTTTTCCTTCTGGTACCATGGGTGAACTATCAATTAATCACTTCGAACTAACGCCTCCATTCGTAGTCTAGATACCCTCCCCTTAGGCCCACTCAAAGTCATTGTTCTAGTAATTTGACCCTCTCTTTCCTGCACCATCCACTTTTCCCTCTCTACTGAATTATTTTCCTCTCCACTAAACCTACAAACATGCCATTATTCCCATCTTCTAAAACCACTGTTCTCCCTATTCTCTCTTCAGCAACCAACTCTTCTCTGATCACTTTGCTGCAAAATCCTCAGAAAAGATGTCTGCATTTTCTGTCCCTAAATTGTCTCTTCCCATTCTCTAGCTCAGTCACTACACTCAAGTTTTATCTCTTCCTTCTCTACTCTACCCAAATGGCTCAAGTTCAGTGCTAATCTCCACATTCTGAAACCAATGAATTTTCAGGATTTATCATACTAGATGGTACATTTAATTGCTCCCAATCCCTTAAAACATTTTCTTCACTTGACTTTGAATTCACCACACTCATTTGATTTTCATTTTTTTCTGCATTGAAAAGCTCATCGACAATACATATGTTCACCTTCATTGTCACAGTTAGAAAGATAAGAACAGAGGTGCACTTAATATGGAACTTAAGCCCATGTGATGGCTAAAGGACATGGCAACACAGAACAACTATTTAGGTCCCATAGTTGTTCCAGCAGATCAAAAGGGAGAGAGAAACGATTCACTACTAGCAAACACAAGTATGTCAAACTTGAAAGAACTTCTGTACCATCATCCAATTCCATGTTCACATTGCAAAATGTGATTTAGTCTCAGCAGAATGGCATTATCTTCCATACTGAATAAATCTTAGCAATTCAAGTACTATCGCTTCATAGTATTATATAAATTTGATTTAGAGTTTTATGATTTTTATTATTTATAGTGTTATGATTTTATAGACATATAAGAACTATGAGGAACAAAAAGTTTGTAACTTTTTAAAATTTGTACAAACTTAAATTCTATTATACTGAAACTAATTCTAAGTCAGTCATAGGAATCTGCTAGAATTTTTGTCAAGTGATTATACACTTTCCCAAATTTAAGAGATACTCTGGGCATCTGGCTCTCATTTTCTGTGATAAACACACTTAGAATGTGATTAGAACTTAGAGTATAATTCATTTGTTAAGTTTATATGTTTACCATTGTCCACAGTGCACAAATATATAGGAAGAAACAGCCTCAAATCTTATGCCCTAGTTATTCCTCATGCAGACTCAGGAAAACAATTTTCATCTATCATATCACACACACACACACACACACACACACACACACTTCAACATTATTTAAACTCACCTTTATCTTTTTTTAGTAACAATTAAAATGTTCACATTCGTTTGTGATAGCCTAGATTCTGACAGCCAACACAAAGAAAATAATTGGGTATTGACCTGTCGGAAAAGTAACATCACCGATATTAATGACACAAATACCAAATAAAATATAATAAAAAGCTGAACTAAATATACCTTTGAGTGCTGTCTCTATAGAAAATAACCTTTGCAATCCAATTTTATGGTACACCACAATGAAATAGTTATTAAATGCAAATTAAGTTGCCAAATTGGTTGTAAAAAAACTCATGTCATGATCACTCTCAGGAAGACTTCAAGATTCTTTTTTTTTTTTTTTTAAGATTTTATTTATTGGGGGTGCCTGGTTGGCTCGGTGGGTTAAAGCCTCAGCCTTTGGCTCGGCTCAAGATCTCAGTGTCCTGGGATCAAGCCCCACATCGGGCTCTCTGCTCCACGAGGAGCCTGCTTGCTCCCCTCTGTCTGCCTGACTCTCTGCCTACTTGTGATCTCTGTTTGTCAAATAAATAAAATCTTAAAAAAAAAAAGATTTTATTTATTTAGTTGACAGAGAGAGACACAGCGAGAGAGGGAACACAAGCAGGGGGAGTGTGAGAGGGACAAGCAGACTCCCGACTGAGCAGGGAGCCTGATGGGGAGTTCCATCTGGGATCATGACCTGAGCCAAAGTCATACACTGAATGACTGAGATACCAAGGTGCCCCAAGACTTCAAGATTCTTAAAAAAATCTAGTATGTCTTAAATACAATAATAGGAAGAATTGATAATTTTATATTGGCAAGTGGTCTAATCCCTTTGATTTCACTAGAAAACTTCTATTCTTTCTCTTTCTTGGCATTTTACCTCTTCCTCAGTTTCCCACCTCCCTGTGTCTGTAGGGAAACCCCATCACCTGTGCCACATCAGTCACTATGGAAGTGGTTCCACTGTCAGAAGAACTGCTCCTTAGTGTTTCTACCTGCATCACAAAATGTATGACTCGTACACAGACAGTGTCAGGAGTCCCTCTTCCCTCAGTAAAACGCTTTGGAGCATCCAGAAATTCCTCCCAACAAAACAGATAAACGAGTTAAAACAAAGTAAGGGGACTATACCCCTTCTCAATGATGACTGAGAATTATCAAATATGGAGAAATTAAATTTGATGCTTATTGGGACGCCTGGGTGGCTCAGTCAGTTAAGTGCCTGCCTTCAGCTCAGCTCATGATCCCAAGGTCCTGGGACTGAGTCCTGCATTGGGCTCCCTGGTCAGCACGGAGGCTGCTTCTCCCTCTCCTCCCTGCTCCTGCTCTCTCGCTCACTATCTCTTTCTCATGCCAATAAATAGATAAAAATCTTTAAAAATTTTTTGATGTTTCTATTGACTCCATCTAGCACTACAGATTTAACCATCTAAATACACCTCAATAATATACATTGTTTGCTGCAATATTATAACCAAACTCTATACCAAACTAGCTTGATTTTTGTCCTGAAAAACTGCAACCCCACATCAACCCTGCAACCACCCCTGCCCATCTTGTCCTCACTTGCCATTCATTTCGTTCTTCACAGCTAGACAGAGACTTTTGAAAAACCCAATTCTGTTCATATCACTCCACTGCTTAAAATGCTTTAGTGATTTTGTATTAATCTTAGAATAAGGACCAACCTCCTCCACGTGACCTTCTGGTCTCTGTCTCCTGACTCTCATTCATGGTCTGTCACCTTCCCTCTCACCCTAGGTCCTCCCACCTCTCTATCTAATTTTCCTTTCCTCAAAGCTGCCTTGCAGCTTCTTACGACTGGGACTCGGCACTGTTTCCTCAGGCCAGTGAGCTCTTACCCCTTCTCTTTACTTAGCAACTTCCTACTCACCTTCCCCATGTCAACTCAAAATCAACTCCTTGGTACAACTTAAATAATATCAAGAAGGACTCCTGGGTGGCTCAGTGGGTTAAGCCTCTGCCTTCAGCTCAGGTCATGATCTCAGGGTCCTGGGATGGAGGCCCGCATCGGGCTCTCTGCTCAGCAGGGAGCCTGCTACCCCCTCTCTCTCTGCCTGCCCCTCTGCCTACTCGTGATTTCTCTCTCTGTCAAATGAATAAATAAAATCTTTAAAAACAATAGTATCAAGAAGACAATGTGCAGTACGTATCTATTGAATGGCTGACTAATTTTTTTTTTAAAGATTTTATTTATTTATTTATTTGACAGAGAGAAATCACAAGTAGTTGGAGAGGCAGGCAGAGAGAGAGTGAGGGAAGCAGGCTCCCTGCTGAGCAGAGAGCCCGATGCGGGACTCGATCCCAGGACCCTGAGACCATGACCTGAGCCGAAGGCAGCGGCTTAACCCACTGAGCCACCCAGGCGCCCCAATGGCTGACTAAATTTAGCAACACCAAGGGAAGTGGAAAATACAAGGACTTAAATGTACTTTTATCCACCCTCGGAGATTTTTGCTAGAGACCATTTAGGAAAGGAACGTATAAAGAGGCAACTAGATAGCACTGAGTACCAGGAAGAGAAGAGAGAAGATGCATAAACCAAGGGCATGCACAGGCCAATGTGGCTGGACGTGTGGTTTTGCTATACTATAATTACATGCTTTATAATGAAGCATCAATGTACTCTCAAGCCAAAGGAACTCAAAGAGAAAAGCCCTTCTTGGCTTTATACCACATAAACATAGTGATGTATGAAGATGGCTTGTCAGTTGACAGGAGGGAGGTTAATTTCAGATTGGATCCAGAGCCACCTCTCTAGTGAGTTAACAGAGCATGTCTTGATGCTCGGCATCCTGGTGCTATTCCCAGCCCCGCATTTTACCACCACCATTACCACCACTATTGCTGAAGCTCTTGGTGAGCAAAATAACCTAGTGGCTCCTGAAGGGCCGTTTAAGAAACCGGAAGTCCGGGAAGATCATCTTCAAAGCTGACAAGTTTCAAGAAAAAAGGGAGAAGGAGCAAGGATATGATTATGCATCAACATTTCCATTCTTTTTTTCTTTTCCAGTTGAAATAGTAAATCCTAGAAATTATGAAGTGAACTAGTCTTGCTTTACAGATTTAAAACAAAACAAAACAAAACAAAACATGGGGTTCAGAGAGCTGCCTTATCCACATATACAACTCGGATCCCCCAACTGTTGTCAGTCTAGGGCTCTTCTTGTGAAGACAGACGGAATCTCCGCTGATTAGACAGAATGTCTGCCACCCATTAATGTCTAAAGATTTAACCATTTCTGTTCACAAATTGAATACCCAAATGCAGTTTTCTTTTACATTTCAATCTCATTTTTATCTGCTATCTCCTCAATTCCTTTATTTTCTTCTTTTAAAATGATGACTGCTTCGCTCTTATTTTTGCCACCAACGGTGCTTTTTTCCATTTTATGCCATGCATGATATCACAATCTGAGACAGATTTCCCCAGTTTTGTACTTTAGCTTGCAAACTTGCCTGTAACAAATAAATGCAGTAGAAGTGAAATTGCCAAAATAATACTGGACCATTTTCTTATTTGTGACAAGAGGATAATGTATTTTTCACATTACCTCAGATATGGTAAATTTAATTAAAATGAATTAAATTTTTAATAAAATGATAATAAACCTAGCCCTTCTGAAAGCAGGTCAGTTGGTTCAACAGAATGTAATATCCTTAGACAGTTCTCATTAAGTCCATATTTTGGAATTAATTAACAAGAATAATATTTATTGGGTTTTACTGTATTCCAGGTTCTTTTCTGAATATTTCACATGTATATCCCATTCAATTCTCACAAAGACTCTGGGTATAAAAACTAAGAGCACATTTACAAGTAAAGAACCAAGGCACAGAGAAGTTATGATACTTGCCCCAGATCACATTGGTGGAGGCAAATTTGAGCCAGGGTAGTTTCTCTCCAGGGTTTCCACTATGCTGATTCCCTATGAAAGTACAGAAGGTGTTTCTTGGATGCTTCTGTTGCTCTCTCTTCTGTGATGATTTTATGAGTAAATAACATCAAAGGTAATCTACTGTATTTCTTAAATGGAATACAGACTTAGCAATTTAATATGTTCTATTTTCTCCTCAATTTCTTATTTGTGATATATCTAAGCTTTGAAAGAAGAAAACAAAAACGACTTTTCTCTTGACCTCATCTTATCTTCTCTATCCTCTTTTTGACGTATACGCTCCATATTAATTGGTTCTTAATTAATCTTTGTGCTTCGGGATTTGAAATAACGTTAGAGCATTGGTTGCCTGTTTCTACTCTTGCTCATTTTTTTTAAACAATGCTGATTGAAAATTAATTCAATGTAGAAGAAAATGACCATGTACCATGTAGCAAAGTGGCCTGTGGGCGCTCTAATTTAAAAGTTCTGTCAATTAGGGCTGTGATTTCAACTAAAGTTTGTATGTAGACACTAAAAAGACATCGTTCTAGGGCCTGAAGGCATAATCCATGCTCAGAAGAATCCCTTTTGTCAATCAATGAAAATATTATTCTTCATCTGGAAAGAGGATACAAAATATTTGTTATTAGCTTCGAATCTCTAGCAATATGAGATTATTGAATATAATTATATCCTGCATGAGGTCTTTAAAGCAACATTTGAGACCTGGAGAAAATAAATAAATAACTTTCTGAACGTTCCAATAAAGCCAGCCCAACAACCGTTGATTAAGATTTCGATCTTATTGCTTCTTTTCTTACCCCAGTAGGAGTCATTTCATTTTTTGTCTATTCAGAGTACAATATCTAGAAAACTAAATTCAGATGGTTCGGAACAATCAGGTGATTGTTATTTTTCTTATTTGTGGATTTGATTTTGTGCTTTGGTTATTTTAAAATTTATATTTATCCATTGTCTGTCTATACTTGACATTTTCTTCTATAAATCCGAATATGTTACATGATAGATGAGACTGTTATAATTCAATTGCTTGAACAATGCCAATAATCAATGGAAAAATATAGTCTTCACTTACTTAATGCAAACCACAAACACACAAAAGCCTTTTAAATATTTTTTTTTCTGAGCTTCTAAAATGAAACTTCATGCTGTTCCATTTAACAGAAAGTGGATTGTTAGAATTGGAAAGCCAGTCTTATCTTTGTTGAAAAAGTCAAATCAGAACATACAGAAACTAAGTGAATTTTGAAATGTGGAATTGTACTTTTTTTAAACTATATTCATCATATGTATGTCATTAACCGAGTATTAACCAAACAGTACATGTGGCTATTTCTGGTGGTGAGTAAGAATAAAGGTAATAACTAAATTATGAGAAACTTTGCATTTATTAACGTTAACCACACATGTCCCCACTGTCAGAAATGCTAGCTGTCCACTCAATAGCCAAGACCTCTTTCTCCTCAGTGACTGAACTGTGGATGTTGTACATCTTGCAGTGAGATGTAAACAAAGGACTAAATCCTGATCCATACCATAGGTTATTTGTCATTCTGCATGAGGTCTTTAAAGCAACATTTGAGACACTACGAAACTGCTACAAAACTGCTGAAAAGTCTCCTTTAAAATAAGGAGCTGACTTAGTTCATGTTTTTTTGTTTAATGTTTGTTTGTCTTCTTTTGTTTTGGGGTTTTTTCCCCCTTTTGCTGCTCCGTTCCAGGTGTCTTCAGTGTGGGTATGAGAGCCATATCTCCAGCAGCCACCTTGAACTATGAGGCAGTCTTGAGATTTGAAACCACATCCTGAGAGTGACAATGTAGGAAGCTAGAAAGAGCCTGGGTGGATAGCAGGAAACCAATGATTTCATAAAAGGTGCTCAGTCTGATTTTTTTTTTTTTAAAGAAAAAAACAAATCCTTTCTACTTCTAGGTTTTTGTTTTCTTTTATTTTTTTTCTTGGAGTCTTTCTTTTCTTTTTTTCTTTTTTTTGGGAGGTATGCAGTAACACTTAATTCAAACTGTGTATTTCCACGAAAGACAAAAAGTTTTATGTAATTATGTCATTTTAAAATAAAATGAAGAATGGATAAAGAAGATGTATATATACAGTGGAATATTGTATTGGTATATACAATGGATATATACAATGGAATATTATGAAACCATCAAAAATGAAACCTTGCACTTGCAAAGACTTGGATGGAACTAGAGGGTATTATGCTAAGCAAAATAAGTCAACCAGAGAAAGACAATTATCATATGATCTCAGTGATATGAGGAATTTGAGAAATAATACAGAGAATCATAGGGGAAGGGAAGGAAAAATGAAACAAGATGAAGCCAGCGAAGGAGACAAACCGTAAGAGACTCTTAATCTCAGGAAACAAACTGAAGGTTGCTGGAGTGGAGGAGGGTGGGAGGGATGGGGTGGCTGCCTGTTGGACACCACAGAGGGTATGTGTTGAGGGGAGCTCTGTGAACTGTGTAAGACTAATGAATCACAGATCGATATCCCTGAAACAAATAATGCATTATATGTTAATAAAAAATAAAAATAAATTTTAAAAATGGATATAATATCTTGTATTACTGAAGAAGAAATAGATATGGTGACATGGACAAGTGTAGTGTTTTTATCTCTCCCTGTATTTTATTAAATGGTGGCCCTGAAAATATTTGAGTAGATATTTGTGGGGAATAAGGGTTGAAGCTATACTGGGTTTTCTTCTTTTAGCCTACCTGGCATATTGGACCATTCAGAGCTGGCCTGAGAGACAGGGCTTCTTTACTCTGTGTGCTCAGATGTGAGCACATCTCTGAAGGTTGAAAATAATTGCCAAAATGCTGACTACATTTAGAGGGTTCTTTATCTCTCGTATGCCTACTGAATTTGCCAATTCCCTACATCTCATTTCTTCCCTTCTTTGTTATTTTCCCCCCCCAGAGGAGTCCTTTTGTTTTTGTTTTTATTTTTTTTCTCCCAAGTAGCTTATATCTCTTTACTGAGAGATATGCCTCTTTATTTCACAAAATAGTGATGTTCTCAATCTCTCCATTGGAGGATTGCTCTTCCTATGCTCTCCTTAGCCCTGTGACAGCAAAATTAGAATATTCTTTTTTTTTTTTTAAAGATTTTATTTATTTATTTGACAGAGAGAAATCACAAGTAGATGGAGAGGCAGGCAGAGAGAGAGGGAAGCAGGCTCCCTGCTGAGCAGAGAGCCGGATGTGGGACTCGATCCCAAGACCCTGAGATCATGACCTGAGCCGAAGGCAGCGGCTTAACCCACTGAGCCACCCAGGCGCCCCTAGAATATTCTTTAATGACCCTCTAAACTATGTAGTCTAGAGTTGCCTAGTCCTTGGGTTGAAACTTGGGGACACTAATCCTACGGTGTAGAAAGAGATCTAGCAAGGCTGGGAGTTATTGGTGATATTTTTAATATTTCTCTAGTCATGATATAAGAGAAAGAGCAAGAGCTTTCAAGTCATGGCTGATCTGAATTCCAATTCAACATACACATGTGTAAGTTATTTAATTTCTCCAAAGCTCAATCTTTTGTGTATAGAAATAAACACATTATTAGTGGCTTCCAGAGATAAAGAAGGGAGTCTGGGTGAGAGGGAAATGGAGAAAAATAAAAGGCTATGAGGGAGTCCTTGTAGTGATGAAAATATTCTGTCTTGATTGAATCAGTGTCAGCACCCTGACTGTAAGAGTGTACTATCTTGTTCTAAAATATTACCTTTGGGGGAAACTGGGTAAAAGGTACATGGGACCTGTGTTTATTACACCTCACACTGCATGGGAATCTACAATTATTTCAAAATTTAAAAGCTGAATAAAAAATTATATGTGCCAGTTATAACCCCATTATCTTTTTCAATGTGTCTAAAGCCAAGTGCAATGATTTCTATTTGTTGCCTAAGTAATAGCTAAGTAGTGTGATATATTACTTCTAGAACATACTACATCACACTGTGAGAGTTTGGAATCGTTTTCAGGGAAAGAAGAAAGAGGTCAAGGAAGAAAAAAAAAAATCAAACCTCAAGACCATCACTGCCTTATTATTTTCTCTTTGTTAATTTTATAATAAACTGTTTAAAAAATCTTCCTGTGCTGTGTCTTTTTGTTGTAATTTTGTATTTAATGCATAATCCAAGGGTATTTTAAGAAGCATACTGATATGTTCTATTTTATGCTAATGATTAAGAATGGAAATAAATGGCAGTATAAATCTTTTCTACCAGATTTAATAGAATACAATGGCTATTAATATATGGAATTAAGTTTTAATCATGGCAGAATTGAATAAGTCTCACACTTTTCTTTCCATACTAAAATATAATTGAAACAGTAGAAAAATAGTATCACATTCATTGAATTATGTTCAGTAAGATCAACTGCATTTCAGCAACGAAATACATTATCTATGGAACATATCAGATTTTGTACATTACAAGAGTAGTTGGCAAGCTTTTCAGGGTGCGGTGGACATCATTATTCCGGTTTTTTGTTTTTGTTTTTGTTTTTTGTTTTTGGTATTTACTACAAAATGCTAGGCACTTAATAAGTGAGAGCTTATTTTAGTCAATTTTAATTCAGTGTCAATCCAAGGTTCCCAAAGTAAGAGATCATGTTTCCATATTCTCTCCATGAGGTTAGTTGTAAAATATCTGTGAATTCTCAGGAACTCCACACAAAGACATTCCAGAGCCAGCTGTACCACATTGGGCTATTTTCCCCAATTATCATAAAATATATCCTTGGGTGGGAGGCACTGTCTTTTTTTTCAAGTTTTTATTTAAATTCCAGTTAGTTAATGTTCAGTGCAATGTTAGTTTCAGGTGTCCCATAGAGTGACTGAACACTTTGACACCACACCTGATGCTTATCGCAAGTGCCCTCCTTAATCTGCTCAGGGGGACACTTGTCTTAAGACAGCAAATGTACTTGGAAGATCCTATAAATGTCACTCCTGTGGCTCAGAGAGTTTTGTGAAATGGCTCAAAGTAGACCCATCGAATAGGACTACATGGTCTATAGATCAGGGCTAAGGTTAGGAAAGTCTTGTAATTTACATCTCTTTCCTGCAAAAGAACCAGTGATAGAACCTGATCATCTGAAGTCAGTCCATGTTCACAACAAAAGAAGTGGGGTTGGGGAAGATGGTGAAAGGAAGAGATAATTCTTCCTACCCTCAAGTTCTTCCAGCAGGACTAAGAGTTAAATTTATATGAGAAAGATAAACAGGATGGAAAAAGCTTTACTCTGTGCATGGAGGCCCAATAATGAAACTGAGACCTGAAGAAATGACCAAGGTGGACAGTTTTTATGCTTCTTCGACAAGGAGACAAGAAGTTTGTGAGGAATTGACAGGTAAAAGAAACAGACATTTCAGAGCTTTAATTCATGAGGAATTCTAAGCAGAATTTGGGCCAAGGTAAGAGAGTAGGAAAAAAGTAACAACTTTTGTTTCTACAGCTTTCTTGGCTTTAAAGTCCCTATCTCAGGGGATAAGGATGTCTTTTTATCTCTTGGTACAGGGAGGGTATTTTTCATATGGGAGATTTGTTTCCTGTTTTCAGGAGGACAGAGGAGAATCTGAGTGTCCCTGTTCCTTCTGTTTCTTAAATAACTCTTATTTAAAATAATTAATATGCCAAAGTGGCACATTTAGTGATAACCTGCCCTTGGCCTCTACAGTAGAAAAATGTGAAAATAAGAGGAAATAAGAAGTAATATAAAGAAAAGGACAAAGCTAGTCTATCATGATCAATAATGATTGTATTTTATCCTATCTAAATGAAGAATCATAATCCTAAACTTCTAATTTACTTAATTATGTTAGGGTTATACATAAGGGTATTTAAAAATATTAATTTGTTTTTAAAATATGCTTAGCCAGACTTTTTTAAAATAGCTCCTTGGGCTTTCTGCTGAATAAATGGATATTTACTATCATCTTTATTATTTTGTGCAAAGTGACATGTAAATTTATGCCCAGTGTTTAGACTTAACTCAGCAATATTAATGATCAAAAAATTCATGAATGAATCTATATGCAAATGTTATATATATAATCAATACTCTTAATCTTGTATTCTATTTTTCACTCATCAAAAAAAAAAAAATCAGAGAAACTAATATTAGTCCCTTTACAGAAAGATGTTGGAGATTCCGGCAGACATCAAGGAACTAAGGCCTTTGCAAATCTCTTTCCGTTCTTAGAACACCAGGAACCTCCACTTTTTTCAGCTACAACTTGTCCATTGCAGCTCTACCTTCTGGAACACATCCTTCCACTTTGGGCTGAAATAGAGAAAATGTAACCTCTGTTAGCTAAATATTTGGTCAGTAGTGTATGAGGTAGTTTAAACCCTGCTCACACCAATCAAAATTCTCTCAGAACAAGCTCTGTAACCATGTGGTTCTTTGTCTTTATAGCCTGACTTGCATGCTGGCAATTTGGAGCTCATTTTCCATGACATGTTTCCCTGTCAACTCTCTGTCTCGTGGATTGTGATCTCTAAGACCTCAAATAAACACCTTGGGTTGCCTTCCAGCCTCTTCTTGGTCTCTACTCCAAAATCAGGGACCGTATCACATAGATTACTGAGTTTCAGAAAATAGGATATGATTTATACTCATTTTATTATTTTCTCTAATTAAAGAGTTTAGTTGCTAGGGATTTGAGGCATTGAGTGGGAATAAGTATCTGTGAAGAGTAATAACATTAGTTCCCAATATTTGGGAATTGCCATATTCCAGCAATACAAATTAGCAAATTAAAGCAATCATCACATAATTTTAGAAAGAAAAAAAATTGCCTAAACATGTAAATGCTTGGATGACAAATTATGAAAGTCATTATTTTTTCCAGCAATATGAAACACCCACATCAATCATTCTGTAGCGCATGTGACCGAAGATTACAAATTCGTAAGATTACTATTTCACTCCCAAGCCTGTTTCAAGCCCTGTTTTATCCATTTCTATTAATGTCGTGCCTCTCTCACTCTCCCAGGTGTGGAAATGAATGTTTAAATGTCTTTAGCTTTGCCCTCCAACTTCCCTGTAACATGCTTTATGCCCCTTAACACCTGATTCTTTGGATATTTATCCAGCATTCACCTGCCTATCCCTACTCAAGGTCTCGTTTCCTCACACCTAAATGGTGGTGGCATCTCCTATCTGTCTCCTTACCTCTGAGCCTCTCTTTTTTTTTTCTCTCCATCCATGTCATATGTAGTGTAGGATTCATTTTCTTGAAATATATATGTACCCATGATCCTCTCTGGCTCAAAACCTTCTATAACTTCCCGCCACACTGGAAGGTGTTTACATTATTCATTTCATCATTCAAGGACCTGTATAATCTGAATTTTCTCCCACTTCCCCATTCTCACCTGTTTGTACACCAGGGAATCAGAAACATCTACACTCTCTGCAGGACCCTTGCTTTGTGTGTCTTAAGCCTTTGCCCATATGATGTTCTCCACAGAGAATGCTTACCCCACCGATGTGAGAACTCTTACCTGTCTCCTGCAGATGCAGATAATTTTTCCCTTCTCTGGCACTTTATCTACACCCCCTAATAGCAGTAAAGTGTTATTATTCGTATAGGTGCTTTCTTTCTGCCAATACACCAGTAGACTGATTGCATGCGCTCTGAAGGTACGTACCATGCCATATTCATCATTGTGTGACCCACAGTATCTAACAAATGACATGGCAGAAATAAATGGTTGTTTGGGGTTTTCTAAAAGTTTGTTTTTACTTATCTATTTGAGAGAGAGACAGAGAGAGCACAAGTAGGAGGACGGACAAAGAGAGATGAGGGACAAGCAGACTTCCTGCTGAACACATAGCTCAATACAGGGCTTGATTTCAGGACCCTGAGATCATGACCTGAGCCAAAGTCAGTTGCTTAACCGATTGAACCACCCGGACTCCCCTAAATGATTATTTGTTGAATGGATGGATATAGTCTCCTTTAGAAAGAAATTTTAAATTTAAAAATTTGTGAATAAAGTGACCCCTTAGGTTGCAATTATAATTCACTTCTGTCTCTTACAATCTACTGGTAAGATAAATGTGAAAGGATGTAATATTAGAGTTTTTAAAACATCTTCCCTAAATCCATTGTCCTTCACTGTAGCATTGTGCAAGTTAGTTAGTAGCTTCCGGTCCTTTCGTAAACAAAGTTCTGAAAGTGCTTGTTGCTACTTTTTAAGGTGCCTTGCAATCTAATTGCAACAAAACATTAATTTTGTCAATTAAACGGGGGTGAAGTGATAATAATGAGAGCAATAAATTTTAAAAAAGATTCCTTTAGGTACCATGTTAGAAGGTGAGGCATGGTTTCATTTTTCTGCCCTGTGTGAAAAGAAGTCTTCTTAAAAAACTTCTTTCTCCAAACCATGGTAAAATTACAAATCACGGTGAGATAAAGTCACATGGGACAAGCCCCTGCTTTGTGAGGACTATATATAAACCCACTGAGAAAGTTATCTTTTCAAAATTGGGAAGGCTGAAAGTAAACCTCAACTTGACTTTGTCTCCTTTATGATACAAGCAGGTGTTTAAACATCTTTTAAAGGTGAAAGTTTCCTTTTATTATTTAAATACTCTGCACTTCAATTACTTCCACTGAACATTTATAGTCTACTGTGAATTATTCCTCTCATCGGTGCTAGCACTAAGAATGCCCTGTTTTAATAAAATCCAATGCACGGTTGCACAAGCCTACATAACAGTTGAATTACAAAAGAATTCACCACAGTGTGCCTTCAAATAATTAGTTTTCTGAGTGCATTTAAAGTATCTTTCAATTTATAACTTCTCAGAAACACATTTGTCGTGCACAGTTAGGGAGGCCTGTGCTTGCGTGTAAGGTCTCAGGGAATCTAGGGGAGATGAATGATGAAAATATTTTAAAATCGTACTATAATTCCAGTAGGTATGGGAAAAGCTGTGGGAGTTACGATCTGTTGAAAGGGAGAAGGAGAGGCAAGGGAACTAATGTTTATTGCCATTGCCATGTTAGTCATCACTTTATCAGGGAATCAGCCGACTTATCAGATTAAAACCAGAGGCACCCTATCCAGATGTCTTTTTTAAAAAAAATTCAGACAGCTCAACTTTATATGGTTGTAATATTGGGGTAAAGACTTGGAATCCATTGTTGATTTTTATTATACTCTTTTGCTCTGCTCATGTACTTCTCTATGCAAATAAACCAAAGTAGTGGGGAAAATTACCCAGACCTGCTTTCTCTCCCTATGGGAAGATATTGCAGCACCTATTTTAACTATCATATGTAAATCTAAATGCTCAATGTTCCAAATATCTAGAGCATATCTTTTATTCCAATCCCTTCTCATCAGAAATCATACCGCTGTATCTGTGTGTGGCATTGATTTCTGAATAAGCAGCCAGGTTGAGGTGTGATCAGTTATACGGACAGGCTCACTACAATTTCTTAGATCTGAAATATCCCTGGAGGCTCTTACAATTTCTCAATGTCATAGACACTAATCTTTATGGATCTTTAGACTAAAATTAGAAAACACAGAATATCATGATTACCTACAATATGAAATATTCACAAGCTAAGTAAAACACCATCCTCTTCATTAAAAAAAAAAAAAACCTTCACAGTAAAGTGTAAGATCAACCCCCTTCCCTACAATGACTTGATTTAAAAAAATTAAAAAATATGGAAAAAATTAAAATATTCCACCTAAGCTTTTTGAAGTTACACCTTGCCATATTTAAGCTAGTATTCTAATAAACGTAGCTCATTTTCATTTGAGTTTTTACAGCTCAAACAAACTCTGAATAGCTCTCAGTATTGTAAGTTTTTAAATTTCATGTGCTTCCTTGACATTGTAGAGTTTCACAAGGCTCCCAAGGCCTAACCTTGAGTTCCTATACTCTTTTATTTTCCCCCAAAGATTTCATTTATTTATTTGACACAGAGAGAGAGATCACAAGTAGGCAGAGAGGCAGGCAGAGAGGGAGGGGGAAACAGGCCTCCCCACTGAGCAGGGAGCCTGATGCTGGGCTCGATCCCAGGACCCTGAGATCATGACCTGAGCTAAAGGCAGAGGCTTAACCCACTGAGCCCCTCTTGCTAGATATGCCATCGCTGTCCCCATTGGAAAAGCATACAACCCACCTGGTTCTCCCAAAGGCTAGGTCCATCCCACTCTGCCAGTTCCTCAGTCTCCTGGGTTTTACTTCCCTGCCAGCCCACAAATTATTCAAACAAGTCAGTCACATCTACCTGCAGGAAGCAGAGGTCACCTTGCCTACTTGTTACTACAAAGCCTACATCTCACAGCCCTTTCTGGTTCACTTTACTCATGGAGTGTAACCCCATGTGGCTTTTCATGGCATGTAGCACAATCCTTCCCTAGACTGTGACTACATGTGACTAATAAACTTCTGTTACTCTCCCCTGACCAGAGCTGAATGTTGCATGTTTGGTCATCTTTATAACATTTAAGTCAGGGGATTCCTCCTTCACCAAGGGCTGTAGAAAGTGATCAAAATACTCTATTCTAAAATTCCAGATTTAGGGGCTGGAGAGATTGAACTTCATATGTAAAGGGAAGTTTACATTTTATACCCTTGCCAACTGCATGCTCGCAGATGTGGATGGCAGGCACAATGGGAGGCAGAACGGAACTCAACCACACATCCATGTGACCAATCTGGGTAGAACACAGAAATGAGGGGTCAAGGGCAAAAAAAAAAAAAAAAAATCAAGGAGCACAGTCACATCTCCGACATGGTTCTGCCACCAATTTAACCATGGTGGATAAGCTTTTCTCCTTCCATAGAAAATTATACTGAGAGCCTAATGAATATTTGAAACACCAGAATTTCTTCTTTCAGTCCACGGTCAACTGAAGAAAATTAGTCTGAATGTTTTGCGTCTTTTCAGATGTACTGCTTATTGTTTTAATTCAGGAAACCCTGACAAGGATTCAAGGGTACTTTATTTTAAAGGTAGGTCGTAGTATAAAAATGGGTAGGAGCTATGACAGTGTCCTTTATCAGACAATATATCACTGTAGACATTTGGAGCCTAATCCCACTGGGACACTCGGAGAGAGGATGTAGAACATGTACCTCAGAGCTATCTCAGTCAAGGAAGAGGTTGCTGGGGTGATTATTCATGACTCCTGAGAGCTTCTGTGAGGACAGCACTGATTTTCTACTACTTCTATTCTCCCCATACAATGGCAACTTTATTTCAAATAGCTCGCAGAGCCCCTTTCTTCCCACTCCCTCCTGCTGACCCAGCTTTAGTTTTTTTATATTTCTTCTCATCACCGCAAATAACACATTTTTTTTTTAATTGTCAGAGTCATCCACATAGAAGAAAGATCCAGAAGACTGGAGACTGTCCACTTGTACACCACCAGTGAACAGCCCACTTCATCACCAATACGCAGGAGAGAATGAATCTTACTTCCTCGTCCCTGGATATTTGCATGGCTGCTTCTTTACACCCTCAGACCTCGGCTGAAGACCACTTGGAAAATCTCCATGGGGAGAGACAAATTCCCCCTTCCAGATCATCAGAGTTCTTAGAAACACTGTATCTGTGTGCTTGGGATGGGAGAGGGTAGGGACAAGTTATAGCTAATTGTTAAGAGGGTTAAGGAGTCAGACTACCTGAGTTGAATCATTGTTCTGTCACTTAGTAGCTGGGGGACCTTAGGCAAGGCAGCCTTTCTCGGTCTGCATCTGAAATACAGCCAGAATAATAGTGTTCATCTTATAGGGCCAATGTAAGATTTAAACAATGTAATAATATATATAAAGCAGTCCTAATAAATTTTCAATCTATGTTCCCTATTATTATCAAAATATTTATATCCTCTCCATCACCATCATTTATAACTTGCTTTCTGAATTATTTTGCCTATGCTTTTGTTTGCTTATACATGGTCTGTTTCTTGCTCTAGACCATAAATTCCATGAGAGTAGGAATCATGTTTGCTTTATATTCCAAGTGCCTAGCACACACAATAGATGCTCAATGAATATCTCTTAAATAAATGAATGGGCCGGTTCATCACTTGTCAGTGTTTTATATAGGCCGGTAGCTTTCAAACTACCTCCCATAAAGCTCTCGGAAATGTAAGCCGATTACCCTCTCCTCTCTCCATGTAGCAGAGCAAAGGGAAATAAGCTGAAGAAGCAAAGTTTCCAGCCGTGTAGCAGCCATGGATGTTGCAGGGAGAACCTGTTATCCGCAGCGTCCTGAGCTGGCACATTCCAGCTGCCACACCTTCAGGCCTCGCTGCACTGTCCACTCCATGGACACACTCACCCAACTCCTCTCAGTCAATGCTGAGCATGGTGGAGATACTCAAGCAAGGCCATTCCTGCTCTAATGGAAAATCTTTGCTCCGAGACACCCCATCCTCCTCACCGTGAATTTTTCAGAGCTGCAAGGCAATCGGAGTCTCTTCCTGCCCAACCCTCCACCCTTCCCTCTCTACTTTCTCATGACTAAGACCATATTGAGGTCCATGGTCCTCCCAAATGTACCTGTTTTCTCTCTCCTTTTTCCTTCCTGAGTCTCTGAACTCAAGGTAGACAGTGTGGTAGAGATCAAGGGTCCTTTCTCCTTATTTCCTGTGGGTGAAAGTGTATTGTTCTAGGGATTAAAATATGCACCTAATCCAAAATAATTACAATTTATAGAATTTTCTTGGGGCACCTTGGTGGCTCAGTTGGTTTAGCGTCTTCCTTCAGCTCAGGTCATGATTTTAGAATCACGAGATCGAGCCCCTGCCTTGGGCTCCCTCCTCAGCTGGGAGCCTGCTTGAGGATTCTGTCTCTCTCTCCCTCTTTCTCAAATAAATAAAATCTTTTAAAAAATTAAAATTTTCTTGTTGATTCTAGCAACATGTGGTTTCTTAGCTTGGTTTTTCATGTGGCTATTATCTCTCCATCTCTGCACTGTCACAGGAAATTAGCAGAGAAGAATCAGGGTAGCAGAGGAAAAATAGGGTTGCTTAAAGATTCAATTTTAAACAGAAAGCTGTGTATTACCCTAACATTTTCTGTGTTTAAGACATCTAAAGGCCCTGGGATGCCTGGGTGGCTCAGTTGGTTGGACGACTGCCTTCGGCTCAGGGCGTGATCCTGGAGTCCCGGGATCGAGTCCCACATCAGGCTCCCAGCTCCATGGGGAGTCTGCATCACTCTCTGACTTTCTCCTCGCTCGTGCTCTCTCTCACTGTCTCTCTCTCTCTCAAATAAATAAATAAAATCTTAAAAAAAAAAAAAGACATCTAAAGGCCTAAATCAATTGTGACAATAAGTAGAACCTCGAAAATCTCAAAAAAGCAGCAAACACTTAAAGAAAAGATGGCTCTTCCAAAATAGATTGTCTTCCATTTAAAGGTGTGATAGCAAGAGAATAAAAGTCCTCTCACATTATTCTTTTAACTATTGTTCCCAAATCCAGAGCCCCCCCAGTAGATTTCAGAAGAACACCAAAGTTATGAAGCTAGGAACATTGTTCACAATACTCAGGTGGTCCCAGTAGAACTCCTATATCCCTCCTAAATAAAACTGGCCTAGGCAAGAGAGCAAAGGTAAATTTTTGTTCGACTGCACGGAGCTTTTGCTTTGGGATAAATACACAGCTGTGTGAGTACAAGTGTTGTAACTCAAGCTGTGAGATTTCACAGTGGGGAAAGAGAACACACTCCTGTTGAGGGCCACAAAAACGTCAGGGTGAATGTGGGGCCAAAGCAGGTCCCCCATGATCCCCAAACATTAAAAAGCACTAACAGGAGCAGTAGGGTGATTGCGCAGCAGAAACCCCTCTGACGTCACTCGTTCGCGCAACTACCTGACTGGGTGGTGACCTGAGTCCTTCTTGTTCATTATGATGAGCATCATCTTCATAAAAATGCTCCTTTCGTCGCCCCTCACACATAAGTGTCATTGCACATTCCAGATTGTGTGGGTCTTTTCTACCCAAGTCTACTGTCCCCTCCTGAATGCAACTTCCTTGAAAGAAGGAATTGTGTCTAATCCATATAGGTGTACTCCGGTGTCACGATCAATTATGGCTTTTTCAAAATAAATTAACTCATGATCTGTGAGTTATTACTCAACACATGTTTAGTGTTGTGGCTTTAAGAAACATGATAAATGGGATGCCTTGGTGGTACAGTCAGTTATGTGTCTGCCTTCAGCTCAGGTCGTGATTCCAGGGTCCTGGAATCGAGCCCAGCGTGGGGAAATCCCTTCTCAGTGGGGAACCTGCTTCTTCCTCTGCCTCTGCTGCTCCCTTGTTGTGTTCTCTCTCTCTTTCTCTCTCTCTAATAAATAAAGTATTTTTTAAAAACTATGTTAAAAGAATAAATGGTCACTCTGAATTATCAAACAAGGGTTTTCATACATCCCTGATCCACACAGGAAAAGGAACCCTTCATTGCCTTTAGGTCAAAAATATTTTAATCCCTGTGCTATTGTGATTTGGCATTATGTTTTCTAAAACCCAAACTATTAGAGTTTTTATTTTTTAACCCTCCACTTCTGGTTTTTGTCCTCTTTTCTAGCCCCTTACCTTCTCCGTGTCTTTTAAAGTTTCTTGTTCCACTGTCCGTTACATATTGGTATTCCTTGGGTCCTTTCCTGTGCCTTCTTGTTTGTCCTCTAGATAGTCTCCCGGATGATGTCATCATTCCCAAGAATATTGACCATCCACTAGCTATTGAAGCCCAAGTGCTTTCCTCCAGATCACATCTTTCTTATAAGTTTTAGATATGCTTAGTAACGGGGCTAGTTGGAAATCTCTTCTTCATCCTTTGAGCCCCTCAAACTCAGCAGATGAAAAACAGGGCTCATCATTCTTCCTACACCTGCTCTCCCATGTGTTTCCTGTTTTTAGAAATATGACCAATACACTTTTCAGTATCCAAGCTGGACGTCCTTCTGTTATTATTTTCTTGTTTTAAAAAAAAAAAGTTAAAGATTTTATTTATTTATTTGACAGACAGAGATCACGAGTAAACAGAAAGGCAGGCAGAGAGAGAGGAGGAAGCAGGCTCCCTGCTGAGCAGAGAGCCCGATGCTGGGTTCGATCCCAGGACCCTGAGATCATGACCTGAGCTGAAGGCAGAGGCCTAACCCACTGAGCCACCCAGGGACCCCTATTTGCTTATTTTGTTCAAGAAGTGGGTTCAGTCCTTACCTCCTGATCTTTCTCAAGTCTTTCTACTTGTCTTCATTTCCACTGCCTCTCTTTTTTTCCTCTAGATTTTCTCTAGTTCAGTGGGCACTGCCATGTGATACGTGCTCTTCCTCTCCTTGTAGTTAGCTAATCAATGTAAGGACTACGCTCAGCAAATTCTAAGCAAATAAGCTGAAGATTTATAGATTTAGGTTGATTTTCATACGTATTTGTAAAACTGCCTACTGAGGCTTATGAATAATTGACAAACCCTTGGGAAAATACATCTATAAATCCAGATCTCCCCACATTTGAAAACTATATTTCTTTTGCTTTTCACAAGTGTTGCAAAGCTGAATAATTTGATGGGTACAACACAGAGTTGGCTGCCAAAACTTTCCAAATACGTTTACTGGGAAGGAGGAAAAGCATACATATATGTCAAATTACAGTAACTAAAGCTTATTCCTAAGGAAATGGAGGAGGATGGAGGAAGGAATGAAGAGGATGGCTTTTCCTAAGCTTAATGACTCAGACACAACAAGCCACATAGCACATTTCTTCTATGACATTTTCATACCTAAAACCTGAAAGTTCTCTGTTGCTGTTGGCCACTGGTTCTTTTTGATGAATGTTTTCATGGCTTGCATAAAATTAGTCTACACTGGCAAAGGATTTTCTACATCTAGTTTAAAATCAATAATAAAGTACAGTAATATATGAGTACCACACAGCACTTTGCTTTTTATGCTTTTTTTTCTCACAGGTCACAAATTAGCAGTGACAAAATAACGAGGTCTAGATCTCAAATTTCTGTCAGGAAATGTTCTGGGAAATTTCTTCACAATGGCCTGGATTTTATATTTTTGGTTTTGAGGCCACCGTGGGTAGTTCTAGGGAAAACAAAATTGTTGAAACTATCTAAAGCAATTCCTCAAGGAAAAAAAAAAAACTGAAATTCGCCTTATTTTATAAATATATGGTAACAACACTTTTCAGAGACAAGGATGTTGTGAAGAAGTTGAACGTTCCTCAAAGAACTTTGGAATCAGTTACAAGAAGTGTGTGCCACAGTCTCCCTTCAGAAGCTTCTCAGTGTCCAAAGACACATGTCCCCATGACCCACATGTCTTCACTGACCAAAGTGATGCAATTTGAAACACAGATCCTAACCTATGAGGGTGAGGATGGACATTTCCCAGCAAAGAAGCAGCTGAGTGGCCTTGGCTTATGATTTCCTCATTCCTCATTTGCCTCCACTTCTAAATTGGGATGTTAAATTCTATCACTTAACTTGATAAAGCTGAAATGCCTCCTCATTGTAAATCTGGCTCATTTCTAGAGCGAGGCTTATGGTTTTCTTTGCCTTTTCTCACATTCCAGTGTTAGTCTCCATACTAACATACAGGTTTATGTTGTCATAAACCTATTCCCTAAAACCCAGCTCATATAAAACATCTATAATACTTGGTAGTCAACTTTAATCTCTAAAGACATCATCACTCCAAAAAGGATGGTATTTCCTGGATTATAACATGTCAATAGATAGGCCAAGTTAGAAAACGAAGAAATGGTTTCTCCTGTTGTTTCCTACCATGAATTCGGTATTTGTAGGTCCTAATTACCATATTTCCCTATAATCATTTACTTTGCCACATTCTTCCTCATCACCCCACCCCACCTGTTACTCTAGGTAGTTAGATTCTCAAACACAAAGAGCAAGTCATGTTTTTCTCTGTACCTGACCCAGCAGGTATATACGATTTTGCAGCTTTTTTTCAGATTGTAATTCTTGAAAATGAAAGGTCTCCGCAATACATCCCCACAAAAGTAGATGAGAGGCTGAGTGAATTTTAAAAAGAAAATGAATATGTTGTATAAGATTAAAATTTGAAATTCTGAAATTGCTCTTTGAGATGCCTCAACCACTTAAAGAATCTTTTGATGGAAAATTTTATTGGACAAATATATATGCAATATAGAAATGAAAGAAAATGAAGAAAAGCTTTATTTGGTAGCATTTAATTTTGGCTAAACATTCAAAATAATTGTAAATCAAGGCAAGCTACTTGATAAGATGTGTGTTATAAAATGTTTTTCAAAAAAAGTTTTTCTGACTGCAGACAAAAGAAAGTATATCTGTTAAAATATTTGTTTTGAAATACTTATATAGTTTAATACAAGAACCTAGAACTGATACTGTCCTCTATGTAGCAGAATTTTCTCAAACCTTACTAGGCATCTTGCTAACTGAAGTCTTCTTTTAGTTAAATATATTGAGGTCTTTACAACTCAACAACAAAACAAAAGAAGCTAATCTTTAAAAATAGGCAAAGGGCTTAAATCATATTTCTCCAGAGAGGGTATATAAATAGTCAAAAAGCATGTATCAGGCACCTGGTACAGTGGGTTTAAGCCTCTGCCTTCAGCTCAGGACATGATCTCAGGGTCAGGAGTCCCGCATCAGGCTCTCTGTTTAGCAGGGAGCCTGCTTCCCTCTTTCTCTCTCCGCCTGCCTCTCTGCCTACTTGGGATCTCTCTCTGTCAAATAAATAAATAAAATCTTTAAAAAAAAAATCATGTGTCAAAACATCTTTTGTTCAGCATCCCTCATGGCCAGGGAAATGCAACTCAAAACACACAGTAGGATGGTTACTATCAAAATAACAAATATTGTATGATATACCTAGAGTCACCCCAATCATAGAAACAGGGAGTGGAAGGGTGGTGGCCATGGGCAGGGAGGGTGGGAGGGTAATCAGTGTCACTATTTCATGGGTACAGAGCTTCACTTTGGAGTGATGAAGGGTTCTAGAGATGGACAGAGGTGATGCTTGCAAAATATTAGGAACGTATTTAATGCCACTGAGCTCTACACTCAAAAATGGTTAAAATGGTTAATTTTATAGTATGTATATTTCAGCCCACTTTAAACATTTTTTTAATCTTTAAATTTTTGAGGGCTAAATTTGAGAGGACCGTTATTTTCTATTTTATTAATCATGAAACACTAACATTTCTAGACCCAATACAATGTGCCAAGCACTAAGGGCTTTTACACATACTAGTTGATTTCTAACAGCAGTCTAGGGGCAGACACTGGGCTATCCACAGTGGGTAGATCATGAAACAGACATGAAGAGGTTAAGAATTTGTCCAAGACTACACCTCTCCTGGATAGTGAGCCTGGGATTCAAATGTGAGCAGTCTGGCTTAGCAGGGGACACTCAGCCATGTTCACTTTTTCAATGGCAGTCTATAAGATCATTACCCAACAGGGACACCTGGGTGGCTCAGCGGGTGAGGTCTCTGCCTTCAGCTCGGGTCATGATCCCAGGGTCCTGGGATCGAGCCCTACATCAGGCTCTCTGCTCGGTGGGGAGCCTGCTTTCTCCTCTCTCTCTGCCTGCCTCTCTGCCTACTTGTCATCTCTGTCAAATAAATAAATAAAATCTTTAAAAAAAAAGATTATTACCCAACATCACTTATGTATTATTCACTTCATTATTTTATTGCTACTTTTTTTCACCAAACTGTAGTCTTAATGAACAGCAACAAAAAAGAATCAAAGAAAAAATTGTAGTTTCTTTAATAATGTACCCTATCATATGAACAAGGGGACAGAGTGGTCCCCATTAAGCCAAACCCTCCTTGCAATAAGCTGAGGATCCTAAACAGGTCATGAAATGAGAAGACTTCCATTATATATGCTGCAATAGGGCTGTTAGCCTTGTAAAGAAATTCCACAATGAAAATATGATTTAGATTTACATCACGTAAATTATGCATGAGGAGCATCATGTAATAACGTTATTATTATTAATGTGACAAATTATCACTGCACACTCTTTTGCTTTCTGAGGTATGGCTTCATCTATTGTCTCTAACTTTATCCTCAGTGCAACCTTGTACAAATGAAGACAAGGGTATTAAGCAATTTGCTTAATGGCAGATCTGGGAATAAGATCCAGATTCTCCTGGGTGTGTTCAATAATTACTTGTTTATAAACTGACCTCTTGGGATTCTCCTAGAGAAAAAATGCTATGAATCTTAGGCCAGCTCATAGACTCCCTTATGTCAATTTAAGTTAAAACAAAGTTACCCATTTAAAACATTTTTTGATGGTGTGATAATTTTATTCATAAAATATCCCCAATTATTGCAACCAAATTAACTAAAAAATTTCACCTCAACTGAGCCCTTCGAAGCTCCGATTCTCAATGTGTTAAAGTCATCTGTGGCACAAACGAGCTGTATCATAAAATATATTAAATGTAGGCATCAATTTTATTAAAATATTAAAGCAGAGATGAAATATGAATTAAGCAGAAAAGTAGAAAAATACTTATTTTTTTAAAAGAAGAGTCAGATGTAACAATGACTGATAAGAATGAAATAGATATATGATAAAAATAATTCTTAATACTAATTATGGAATCTGAGAAATGAAAACAAGAGAAAGTCCATATTAGTTAAGGTAGAAGAAAGACCATTCATAAAAGCCATGGAAAAACTGAAAAACCAGAAAGGATAACTTTTATATACATAATGAAATGGATATTGGAAAGCCAATAAAATCAATGAGTGTATGAATTTTATAAATGAGTTTAGAAATTAATGACCAAGCCAGAATTTCAGCAGGAGTAGAAAATTGGGGCAGAGCTATAACTATCACAGTTTTTATGTGTCCAAATCTGCAGACAGAGTTTCAAATCCTATAATTTTTAAAAACTTGAGGCAAGTAAGAGTCTGATATACAAATTGATTAGCCCCAAATCACATAGTTAGACTGAAACTAAGATTCAGCTACAGACTCACCCTAACATTTTCAGGGCCTGACAAAGGGGACAAAGAGGCCTACATGACTTATACCCCAAACACAGCCCCCCAGTCCTGGTCTTCCCCTTTTTCTTCCCTCTCTGGGCTCTTTCCTGCACCGTAAGAGGCCACATATTGCATACACCCCTGTAGGCACACACACACTTACACACACATTTGTGAACACCTCAGCCTGCAAGTCCAAGGTCTGCCTGAACATCATTCTCCAAACCTCTTGTGCACCCCTCCAAGCCAGAAGTGAGCCAATCTCGGGGCAGCTGTGAGGGTAGGGCTGGTGAAGAGACCAAGGTTGCTCATGAAAGCGAAGGACTCATTAGGTAGGGAACTGAGGAGTCTGGGTACCCAGATGCAGGTGCAGAAGCTGGGGTTTCACTCAGGTGGGATCTCCTCTTGTCCCCAGGGATCCCTCCTTACTCTGGTGAGAATCATGGCTAGAAATTGTCCTAGGTTATAAGCCCCACCCTTATAACCTAATTTGTCACCTCCTGAAGGCCTTTTCTCCAAACGCTGTATGATATGTCTAGAAGAGTCAAATTCTTGGATTGTGGGTTAGGGCTTCAACCTATTAATTTTGGGGAATGCAACCATCTTATCCACAGCATTAAACCAGATGTAAGACATGTTTCTATGCAGAAGTAATACCCAGTGAGTTGTTCCTTACCCTAGTTTATAGGGTCTCTAATATTAGAGTTGACTGAATTCCACAAACTTTCAATTGCCTTATCTGGGACAGAACACTTGAAGAGCTTTACATTCTAGATTAGTCTACATATAAGTGCAAAAGTGTGCTAAAGGTGGCAATAGAAACGCATAACGTGCCATGGAAGTCTGTCCCTCCTGTTGCAAAATCTAGCTCCAGACCCCCTCACCTCTGTCCACCAGCCAAGCATGGGACTTTCCATGCTATGTGTCCACCTTAACAAAGGGCTAGAAGACGCTCACTTGACCAGGCCTTTTTCCCAGTGGTAAACATACTTGAAATGATGCTCCCTACACCATTTCATACCCAGTCACATGTAATCACTATTTAATTATTATAGTCACCCAATATCTGTTGTGCCAGTTATTTGCCAGATGCAAATGGAGAGGGAACCAAGGTGGCACCTGCCTTCATGAAGCTCACGGTCTATTGATTAGTTTAAAATCATTTTCCTATGTCATGGAAAACCAATCGTGATAAGTTTTATGCCTGTATTGTCAGACTATATGACACTTTTGCCTAATGCTGGCTAATGTTTGTAATAATGGAGTAGTTATGATAAATAACATGGTCCACGTTTTTTACCCTTTCCTTTTGATAGGATCGAGGCACTTTCCCAATTTTAGGCTTTAATATAAATTAGTCCTACCATCAAAAGAAGTAATTTTTAACCAATACTGATAATATATATATTTTTAAAGATTTTATTTATTTATTTAACAGACAGAGATTACAAGTAGGCAGAGAGGCAGGCAGAGAGAGAGGGGGAAGCAGGCTCTCCACTGAGCGAAGAGCCCATTGTGGGGCTCGATCCCAGGACCATGGGATCATGACCTGAGCTGAAGGCAGAGGCTTTAACCAACTGAGCCACCCAGGTGCCCCCTGAGGATATATTTTAAATTATTGCGTAATACAGAATGTCTGTCTTTTACTTGCACAAAAGAAAGATAACATGGCCAGGTCTATAATTGTTGAGACAGGATATTTTCTTCTCAAGTTTCCATGGCTTATTTCCCTCTATCATTAGCCTTATAGGTTCATAGAGGAGATGTCTGAAATGTACTTAAAAACTAATCTTCCCACCTCGAAGGGAATTATTTTTATTAACACTGGACTGTGGTTGATTTTTCCATCCAGGTGATTCATTCTTATAATTATTAGAGCATCCTTCCAGATTCATTCTTGTCTACTTGTTTTTCACTTGTTTTGTTTTGTTTTATTTTTTGGCTTTGCTATCATCAATTTTGATCTTCCCACATCTTCAAATGAAATTGGAAAGTTTTATGCCAGAGGCTGCTAGCTACATGTTATTTTAAACCTGAAGAGTATAGGGGTGCCTGGGTGGTACCGTGGGTAAAGCCTCTGCCTTCAGATCGGGTCATGATTCCGATCGAGCCCCATATCGGCTCACTACTCAGAAGGGAGCCTGCTCCTGCCTCTTTCTCTGCCTGCCTCTCTGCCTACTTGTGATCTCTGTCAAATAAATGAATAAAATCTTTAAAAAAAAAACCTGAAAAGTATAAAATTTTAATTTGAAAGTCCATTTACACAGAGAAAGTCTATTTACACAGAGAAAGTCCATTTACACATTTACACATCTTTGATCATGGCAACTGGACTAACGCTGTCAACTTTAAGTCACTTTATTAAACTAGCTTCAGTGTGCAGTTAAAAAAGGCTATGCCAAAACCATCCAAAGTCAGATCAACACACACGGCATCCTGTTGTTCAAGAATCAGGAAAACCCACAATGCTAGTAGATTATGATTCAAGTAAGAGAAATATTTTTCTTCTGAAGGATTTCTCCTTGTGTGCTGTGGAAGATAACTCCTTCCTATCACTTCATACCATATGGTAACCACTTTAGAGTTTTACCAGTGATGAAGGAAGACTAAGGATTAATGATAAACTGATGAATTTCTCCCCCCGACCCCACATACATTCATGCACACACAAATACACACACAGAAGTGCCTTGTACACATGGGCATGTGGGCACACATGGGCACACACAAACTGCTGTTTGGAAGAATAAATTATACTCACAATCTCATCCAACATGGGCAGTGTTATTAGCACATTTAGTCCATTGCAAAACCTACCCCAATTAACATGCCCCCAAGAAAACAAATGAAAGAACCCCTTTAGGAGGAATTGCAAATTGCATCAACTTTTGCCATAAGAAGAAGCTTGACAACATTATGAGTTACACCAGAAAAGTTTGTCATTATGATTAAGCAGTTCTTCAACTAGTAAAATAAAACATGCCCGAAATAAAAAATAAACAATAGCATCATCTATCCTTATATTATGTGAGAAAGCACACCAAAAAAGAGTACAACACCATAAATAACATTTTTCCATTCATGTTTGCATCTTTATTCCTGAAATCCATTTGGAAAACAATAGGACAAGGCACCAGGAGAATAAAAGACCATTTTCCATTAGACCTTAATGTGTGACTACTTAGTAAAGTAACTGAAAGCATGACTATAGCATAGTGCTGGGGTTCTCTTGCCAGGAGATTGCATCAAAATGATATGGAATGTTTCATTTTTTTTTAATTTATTTTCCAACATGATAAAAATCCAAAGCCCTATCATCACTTAATATTTGCAACAATTAATTTTAGTAGTTAGTTAAGTAACAATGATCTCTTGCATAACACATAGTGTGGCACAAGAATAACACCTCAGATTTATAAATGGCACTGTTTCTTCAACTTCATTACTCTTTAATGTATCTATTTTTTTTTATTTCCTGAGCTAAAGGTCAAAATGGTGAGGCTCAAATAGGCAAAAATGAGAGGAATGTCTGGGGCAGTTGGGTGGCTCAGTCAGTTGGGCGTCAGACTCCTGGTTTCAACTCAGGTCATGATCTTGGGGTCCTGGGATCGAGCCCCACATCAGGCTCTGTGCTCAGTACGGAGTCTTCTTTTCCCTCTCCCTCTTTCTCTGTTCCTCTGCCTGTGTGTGCTGTCCTCCCTCCAATGCTTTCTAAAATAAATAAATAAAATCTTTTTTAAAAAGTGAGAGGAATCTCAAAATAAGGGATGCAAAACTTTTTAAAAGACTAGCCTTCTGTTTTTCACCAACAATGTCAAAGACAGAATAAATATTTGTCAGTTCTGGACCTGATGTGTTACAGACCACATTGTGAACAAGCATCCTGACTTTTTGAAGGGTACTAATACTTAGCACAGTACCTGGCACACCGGAGGTCCTGAAAAGTTATTAAATGAACATGAATTGGACAGTTATTTTCTCATAGAAGCTTCTATTCAACAACAACAACAACAAAATTGAATTCATTATCCAGAAAGACTTTTGTTGGAATTGCTTCTGTAAAATGTGTTTTCTTTCTGGCTACGTCCCCCTGATTTTTCCACTGAGACAAACCAGATTGTCTAACATCATAGATACTTCTAATTTGTATTAGTGTCCTATTGTATACATTAATAAAGGCATGTTATCTGCCGGTAGCCCTGCATTTCTGTTGCAGAAACTATGGCAATCCCATTTAAAGTCTTTTAACCTATTCACTTCATGGTAGTAGCAGCAACAGAGCCTTCTGGGCTTTGTAACATAATAGCGCCCCTTTATCACGCTGAATGGTTTATTAGAACCTGCTTGTACCGATGATTTACTTTAACCATGGTGAGGCCACCACTCCAGGGCTTTCTACTCTGTTTGGGGACTCTTCTGTCATTTTAATGGTTAGGGGTTTGTTTGTTTTGTTGTGAAGCAGACTTTCATTTAATTTTAGCATTATTTACATTATTTATTATTGGGAGACAAATTGAAAATGAGGGGGTTGAGACCAGTGTGCTGTACTTCAGAATCACTAGGAAACCAGAGGCACTCCAAGATCACCGAGAATATTCAGTCCCTCTGACCACATATACTCTTGCTCAAATGTACACCGCTGTTTTGAGTTACAGAAACAAATAGAAAAATAATAGTCAATCTCCTTCAAAACTTGAATTTTGCAAATCCAACTGTTCTACCATTCTTGGTGGAGTTTCAGACTCTGCTAAATTTCTTTTGTCTTTTTCTTGTCTAAGTTCCAGCAGCTGGGTGTGCTAAGGTCCAGCAAACATCAGCCAGGACCTGGGGCCATGGTACCCAAACATAAGTGAGATTAAGCCCTGCTCCATTTTCTTCATTCTGTCTTTTGACTCCATCTAAAGGCCTAGAATTCTGCCTGAAGCTCTATTCTCAGCCTGCCAAGTTTCTCTGCTTCATGAGTCTATCTCTCTCTAGAAGGAGAGACGGTGGATGGAACCTCAGCCCACACAACACCAATGGGCTCAGCCCCCTCTTGGAGTTAACTCTCTCCAGCCTGTCTTGTGAACTTAGCACCTAATGTTGTTCAATAAAGCTCCCCCTCACGAGACCTGATGTATCATAACAAATCTCATGATGACAGAAAAAGAATTTGGAAAAAAGAAAAAAGCTTATTTTCCCAGAGCAATATAATTTTCGTAAATTAAACATATTATCACTTTGAAAAAGTATATCACTGAATTGATGTAACTTCAGGAAAGGAAGAACATCATATTGTAAATTATATTATGATTAATACATCTCAACTTCCATTCAACTACAAGCACTGGAAATACCTTTGGTTTTTGTCAAGTCACTTCTGAAAACAGACAGGAGAAAATCATTTTTTTTAAAATAGTAATTGAAGGGTCAGTAAGTATAACTAACAAAAACCTTGTCACTTTAAAATCAATCAGCAAAACCTAAGGGTTAAAATCATACTTCTCTTTGTTCTTAATATTAGCAGTGAGGTGAAAGATTTTTTTTATTTTTTTAAAAGATTTTATTTATTCATGTGAGAGAAAGAGAGAGAGAGAGCCCCAGTGGGGTGGGGCGGGGGGGGGCGGGGGGCAGAGGGAGGACAAGCAGACTCCCTCCCCACTGAGTGAGAAGCCCAGGGAGGGGGAGGGGCCTGGATGCCAGGGCCTGGGATCATTGTCTGAGTAGAAAGCAGATGATTAACCAACCCCATCACCAAGTGCCCCACTGAGGGATTTAATTAGGAGTAAAATGCAGTGATTAAGAGCATATGAAAAGAGGGGCGCCTGGGTGGCTCAGTGGGTTAAGCCTCTGCCTTCGGTTCAGGTCATGGTCTCAGAATCCTAGAATTGAGCCCCGCCAAATCAGGTTCTCTGCTCAGCGGGGAGCCTGCTTCCCCTTCTCTCTCTGCCTGCCTCTCTGCCTACTTGTGATGTCTGTCTGTCAAACAAATAAAGAAAGAAAGAAAGAAAATCTTAAAAAAAAAAAAAAAGGTTTAAGAACATGCAAAAAGGAAAATGGTAGAAAAACAGTAGAAAAACGAAATACCTATAAAAAAATTTCCCTGTTGGCTTTGCCTTGAATCAGGTTGATCTGGCCTCCAACCAGGTTGGAGAGAATCAGGTTGATGTAGGCCTCCAACAGCCCTTGAAATGGTGAAATGTTTTGGCTCTCTGGCCATGCAGACCACTATATCCCATTGTAGATTCGCAAATAACAAAGAAAATGAATGGGACTCATTTCTTCCAAATTTAGGCAGCCTGCAGTGCAAAGATACCCTTCCTAGTGACACATCCAGATGAACTCCATCCAAAATCAAACCTTTGCATTTGTAGAGCTTTTGTGGGTATGAAAGCTAATGAATAAATTCCATGACTACTTTGTTTCTGGTATGTAAATTTTCTTTGGCAAGTTCCCTCTAACAAAAATCTCACTGAATTTAATGAAATTGAGGCAACAGCCAAAAGTTAATACCATTTAGATGCCAGATGCTACAATCACCATTATTGTTTGATTGACTTCAAAAAATAGCCCACAAAATACCCTTGATCTCTTGTTTGGTTTCTGGGAATTTCAGAAGAATTCCCGTTAATGGCCCAATAGCATGCATCTACCATTACTTATTTTTTCAGTGCTGGAAAATACTAAAGTCATTGGCATTTGAAATTTTCCATGAATGTTTTTTTCTCCCAATATGGACTGATTACAGTCTGAAGCTCTGTTCATTCTTTTAATAGCTGAGTTGTTTAATGAAACAATAGGGTCAAGACATCGGATTCTCTGAACTCTGCAATCATCTCATTTCAAGCCATAACCCCACTAAGAGTGAATAGCATCCAATGTAAGAATTCAATCAGGATGCTGAAACAGCTTTCATTCTTTCACTAAATCTTGACCTGAAATAGGAGTTAAAAGTAACTGGTCAAAACAACTGAAGTATTTCTGTTTTCTCGTGTACAGCTTCTAATCTGTCTTTAGCCTCTGCTTATAAGACAAAACAAACACCTCACACTGATTTTTTTTTCTTAAGATTTATTTATTTATTTGAAAGAGAGAGAGTGTGTGTACACACAGGTGGGGGGATGAGCAGTGGAGAATCCACAAGCAGACTCCCCACTTAGGGAGGCAAGGGACATACACATGGGTCTTGATCCCAGGACCCATAAGATCACGATGTGAGCTGAAACCAAGAGTCAGATGTTTAACTGACTGAGCCACCCTGGTGTCCCTGAATGGGTTTTTTGTTGTTGGGTTTTTTGTTTGTTTGTTTGTTTGTTTTTAAGACAAAGGCTATTAAAGATACAAAGCTGAAACATAGACCTTGCTTTTGAAATTAAATGTACTAGAAATGTACTAGAAACTATAGACTAGTAATAAAAATGTTTTGGAAAGTTCCAGAGCTTAAACTCACATTTGGAAGTAGATTTTTTTTTAAAGAGATTAAATCAAACAAGATTGTAAAGGCTATTCCATAGAACAGAGAGTGTCAATGTTGATTTCTCTTCATCTGGATTACAAAGCCTTATCAAAATGATATGTGACTATAAACACAAATAAAATACCTACAAAACCTATCTATTAGGTCTCTCTACCACAGCTTTACATCCCTCTCTGCATTGGTTTTTAAGACAAAGCCGGTCTCACTGCCTAATAAAATAGATTCACCTAGACTCATTCCATAATGGCATGCAAATAGGCTTTCTTACTGGAGATAACATCAGCTATTATGATGCTAACTATGTATTAAAACAAGGCCTTCAGTGGTTTCTCAACAAAGTTGAAGAAATTTCCCCCCATTTCAGTGTAGATGACCTAGATTTTAGAGAGATGTGTAATTCTAAATAACAGAAATGTTCCTCAATGTTTCTAGTCCTATCTATCAAAATCTAGTGGGATGCCTAGCCTGCAACCAGTACTTAGTAAATATTTGATAAATGAATGAACACATATAATGAATCAATGAATAAATACTTAGATTGTTAACTATTCAGTTAACTATAGATTGTTAACTATACTTAGATTGTTAACTATTAAGTGGTGGACAGCTTTTCACAAATTCGCATCTTTGAAAAGACGTCCCTGCCCATGCAGAGAATGTGATCTCGAAATAATTCATGTGAGGGTGAAAAAAAAAAAAAAAAAAAAAACCTAAGCAAGAGTGTTTTACATCAAGAAGAGGACTGGTGTCAAAACTAAAGAAATAGAGAAATAACGATTAAGAATTACAGTTGTGAATATAGTTAGGAGTCTGGATGTGAAGCATATGTAAGGGTATTGATTTTAGAGTCTGACAACCTTTCATTTTACCCTCATGCTACCCCTCTCTAATTGTTCAATCTTGGGCAAGTTATTTAATCTCTAAGACTCAGTGGGATATTCCTCCACCTCCATAAAGTTGTTCGGAATGTTAAACAGTTGGCGCCTAATAAATAGGAAAGTTGTACACTTCCTGCATATATATGTGTGTCAGTGTCTATGCTGCTTTGATTAATTAAAAGGCCAATTTTTCTAAAATTTGTATTCTTGGATTCTTTAGAATTTCAAAACAGAGAAATGTGTCCTAATTAGAATATGCTTGATGAGAAACACAGTTATCTGGCTAAGGGTAGAGGCTATTCATAAAATGAAAGTTTGTTATATTATATTATATTATATTATATTATAATAATATCTATATTTAGACCATAGCATAACATTTAAAATATTTTAAACCAAGCATACGGGCTTCCCACATTATATTTTATTTTTACCAAAGCTAACATGTTATGATTAATTCTGAGCACCCAAAACAGAATCTTAAACTCTAATGTGACAAGTCAGAAAAATGAAGGGCTTTTTTTTTAACCCAAGATTTCATAATTTAAAAGGTAACCTTTTGGTTTACATGATGCCTGCAAGCAGTGACAGGGATGTTGACGACATTAATATCACTATTTCTGTCACTAAAATCTATAGCAAATACATTAACAGCGACAAACGGAGGTAGTTTTTCAGAGAGCTTGCTAATTGCGTTGCTGCTGTGAACTGAGTTTTGTGGTGTTAATATATAAAAGCCCAGAGCCAGGAGGGAAGCATGAATCCTGGGAAGATATGTAAACAAGTTGGCAGCTACTTTTAAATCTATATACTTGTGTTTCTATGACATTCTTCCCGAATGGTGATCAGCGAGACAAAAGCTATCTGAGAGAGAACGATTTCCCCAAAATCCTCCGGTTAAAATCAGGGCCTCATGAGTAGAAGAGCAGATGCTCCCTGATGTCGAATGGGAGCTTAACTGAACCTTATTCCTTTGGAATTTGGCTGTGTCTATCTTCAGTCTGCCAATGCCCCACAGGACAAAAAAAAAAATCTCCTTTGTTCAGCACACAAGTTCCTGATGATGACATTAGGGAATATCATTAAGATGATGGTCTATGAGTGGGGATGAAGCAAGCTGGGATTCAGACCCCAGAGCCCTACCTGCAGAGCCCACCTCCCAAACACCACACAACAATGTATTCCTGTTAAAGGGCAAACTTACCCACCTGAACTTGCTGGTTAGTTGAGGACATGTGATTTTCAATTCTGAACAATTAATAATAATTTAAAAAACACTCTGTTTCCACCGTAAGAATAAATACAATTAGTTATATCCCTTCTCCCCACTTGTGCTGTTGTTTTGTTTTGATTTTCAAATAATGCCACTCTGAATCCCAAATGTTTAGACCCAGAAAGAATTTCTTCGACTGCTTACTCTCTCTTTCTTCTTTATATGGGAGAAAAACTTAGGTAGGGAGATGATAAGCATTATGAGGGCCCCTTCCAAAGTCATTGATCGGTTGGTAGTCCAAGATCTCCGACCCCCTACCAGTGCAGGCTGTCCCAAGGATGCACATTTCCTAAAAGCCAATGTTCCTTGCACACCTTCAGAGAAAACATAAAGACGGCATTCACTACATTTCCTTGCTTTAGTTATTTTCCAAGTTGTAAGAGAATAAAGACATTTTGTCTCAAGCACCATTCTACACCATTGAGCAATGGCCATAAATTCAACGTTCTTCCAAGAATTAAGCTAAGAATAGGAAAGGACAGACAAGCTTTTATGTGATAGTACAGCCATACTGTTAAAAAATGAAACTCTCCAAACAAAACAAGTATTGGCAGTAAAATGTGGGGTTTCCCCACCAGTTTTAACATCAAATACTGTATCAGGAAACCCCAACTGTCGGTGTCAGGAACACGAAAAGGATTCATAAGCAGGATGTTAGAATTTTTGCCTTTTGCGATGGTTCCTTTTTCCCCCCTTTTATATTCTGTTCTTTGTAGTTGTCTAAACAACAAAATATAAGCTGAACTTTACATATTTGACTTTGTGATTAATTTGATTCATGTGCAACTTAAAGGTGGAAGTATATCGCATGACCCATAAGGAATCACTGAGGGTTTCTAAGGTTATTTAAATAATACTAATTCTAAATCCCCACATATTAGGAATTGCCCTAAGGTGGTAACTGAAAAGTTAAGAAAAAAGAAAATGACTCATGACTAATTGCAAGTTTTATATCTAAGATTTAAACTGAACAGAACAGTGGAGACTTTGTTCTTACCAACAATGTTTCATGTACTTGAAGCAAATGAAATCAGAATCTGCTAAACATCATATTTTAGTCATCTCATGTCTATATTGAAACAAAGGTTAATACCATTTTGGAAAAGGCATTCACTTGTATTTTGATTTAAAATGCATTATAAAAAACTGACATAAAAATGTAAGAAATCAAGGTGCCTGGGTGGCTCAGTCAGTTAAGCACCTGACTTCGACTAGGGTCATGATACTGGAGTCCCAGGATGGAGCTGGGCTCAGGCTCCCTGCTCAGTGAGGAGTCTGCTTCTCCCTCTGATCCTCCCCGATCTCATGCTCTCTCTCTCTCGCTCTCTCTCTCTCTCTCAAATAAATAAAGTATTTTAAGAAAGAGGAGGAAAGCATAAGAAATTACCAAAAATCATGCAACATAACCTTAGAAACAATAATGGAGTATCTTGATACGTCAATATTTTTCATGAATGCTAATTAGAATATTGTATTCCATCTTTACCCTTGATGGGCAAACTATGTTAGTTCCTTAGAGTCTACCTTGGATTATGTTTTACAATGCTTAGACCACATAAATAATAAAATCAGACTGTGGGAAAGTAAACAGGCATCAGATGAGTATAAGAGACCACGCTCTGGGTTTGGATCTCTCACTAACTCATCAAAAGTGTGACCGTGGCTTAGTGCCTCTTTGAGCCTTGGCTTCCTCTTCTAGATAGAGGGGAAAGTAAAACCTATTGCATGTGCCTATTTTAATAAGCATTAAAAGACCAAAGGGCTGGTGTTCAATACTGGTATTCTTATTATTAGCTAATCCTCCCTCTTTTGAAAGGGGAGCATCTGAGTGCCGGGGGTAGAGATGCCTAAGCAAAGGTCACAGACTTTCAGGTCATGCAGTCAAGGGACTACACCACCCCCATGAAGTAGTTAGCTTTGTTTCCAATGCGCCTTTCTGCCAGGTTTGACGCTTATGTTTTATGGAGGGTGGGAGAGGGAAGGATCTTTCAATATTTTTTTTTTAAATTTTTATTTACTTATTTGACAGAGAGACCACGAGGGAGGGAACACAAGTAGGGGGAGTGGGAGAGAGAGAAGCAGGCTTCCTGCTGAGCAGGGAGCCCAATAGGGGCTCAATCCCAGAACTCTGGGATCAGGACCTGAGCCCAAGGCAGACAGTTAAAGACTGAGCTAACTCAGCACCCCAGGGTCTTTCAATATTAAAAACTGATTTGATTTCTACTCTTAATAGCTGAGTATCTGAAGGAGAGGTAGAGTTGTCTTCCAGGGATGAGACGTCATGAGACCCAAACTATCAGGATACGTCCCTTCTGCTAATTTCATACATCGTGGCTCAACTCAAGAAGGCTGTCCACTGATGTGTTATCAGTAGGGAACATGATCTCCACTACAGGAAAGAAAATGAGAGGGTTGAGGGAGAGAACGTAGAGAACAAAGCAAGAACTTATTTACAGTCACACTTGGCTGGGGCAAGAAGACTACATTTGTAGACCAAGAGGACTGTAGGCAGCCCGCTGAGCCTCATGTCCTCTGTGTAAGCCTCTCCCACCTCTCTTCCTTCTCTTTCCCTAACGTCTTCTTTTCTCTTCTTCTGGCTGTCCAGCTGACACATCAGGAGCACAGAGGCAGGGGTTCTCTTCTCTGCTGCCTCACTCTACCTCCCTTCTTCTTCCATAACATTCCCGTCCCTTCCTTGCAGTTCACAGAGACATTACCAGGAAGACACCTCATTCATTCACATTAAGGTAAATGACTGATTATTCACTTTTAATCTTCTGTGGCACATGTGCTTAGAAACCCAAATAAATCTCTAATGGATCACATGCCGGGCATCGCGAAGGGGATAAGTTTTCAAGCGGTGTCTGTTCTCCACTTTGAAAAATGGGGAGCACAATGAGTCCAGACAAGCTAACTTCGCACAGAAGACATGCCGACTGTGGCACCTCTAAATGGGAAGGTATCTGCTAGCCCCGCTCCCACGGGAAGGCTGGTCTCTTTATTTACAAAACTCCTAGGGCTCATGGGATTTGCTTTCTTTTAGCTCATTAAAGCTTTGATTTCATTAAAAAAAAAAAAAAAGAGCCTTGCAGCATTCATTTCTCTGCTGCAGCTCTTTAAAGATTTCATGCTCTCTTCTGAGTTCTGTTCGTTCCACACGGGTTTCCAGAGTCTCCACGATTCACCCACCACCATGGCTCTCTTCCCAACAGCTGGCCTGCACTTCTTTGTAAGAGTTCCCCAATGTGGAGCTGGGTCACTTCATGGTTGTTAATTTACAGCATCACAGGTATATGTCCAAGTAATATCATCAGTGTAATGGAATCCACTCATATACGCAACAAGTTGTTTCCCCAAATTCTATTCATTGGTTTGCCTTCTACTGGGGCCCCCAACAATTACTCTCAGGCTATGCAATTGTTAACGTGGGCCTCCCTGCGAAAAGAGAAAAATCATTTTGATGCCTGTGTTTCTCTTCAACCTCCTACAGGGATCATTGGGTGACAGTCAGTGACCAAGAATGTTTTTAAAAAGATGTGATTTTTTAGGAAGATTTTCATATGATAAAGATTATACTTAAGATTTCCCTAGTTTCTTTTGGGAAGGTATTCTTTATCAGATAATGTGCCTTATATATATTCAGAAAAGAAGGGCTGGATCATTATATGTATCTGTTTTAGTAACACTAAAGCCTCAGCTCCAGAAGGGTTTGCTTATTTATCTTGTAAAAGCTTTATGGCTATCTAAAGACGCTGCTAATGCAGGTCAAAATGCCTTTCCATGAACATTTTGAAGGTAGAATGCTAATGTGCTGTCTTACTACTCCATCGAAGGGAAATGAAATTTAGTACTGAAAATGTAATGCCCCAATGTGTCAAACAGAGCCAAAGAAGAATTACGTTCATAGAGAAAAGTTTTCACTGAGACAACAACCTGCCTGTATTTGTTTAAATAAAAGAAACAGATTGTTCAAATACTGGTATTGCTTAAAATGCCTGATCATTGTGGGTTCCTCTTAGAAACGGTGAAATGTTCAATAAGACAAAAATGTTACAATCAGCTAATGTTAGGAGAGGAAGCTGAATTTATCACACTGGTTTATTAATAGACTTGTCAGACTTTCACATTAGTTGATCTAGTTTTTAAGTGAAATCTCTTCCATTTGCCATTGAATCACAAACTTGGGATTAAAACGAGAGGCAACTGGAGGCAATGGAAAGACGTCTGAAGCCGGTACCAGACATGCGGTCTCTGATCCGGCTGCCACTGGTAATGAGCTCAGCCATCCTGGACCTCCCTTGCTTTATGGGCTCTGATGATGAGCTTACAGACAAGGTGATCTATAAGGCCTTTCCAGTCTTTACAAGACTCCAGGGTTAAAGTTGCCATCTATGCCACCTACCAATGTTAAAGATTCTGGGATGACAAGGAAAGCATTTGTTGCCTTAAGTCACTCTAAGACGGAACACCAGCTTTGGTCTTTTATACCTGCCTGTATCCTCTGGTTCACTCCTTAGCTTTGATGTGGATTTAGGATTTCTAATCCCTGATGGTATGCTTCCCTTCATACCATTGCAGTCTCAAGAGCCACATTCTAAATTATTTCATATTTTAAATTATTAAGCCACTGCTATTATACTCACAGTTTTTAAATGACTATTATAGATAATAATGACCATTATTATTCCCTGGTGGTGATGAGCTGTAATATAGCAGTCTTCATTAAAGATAAGTAAGTACATACACATGGTGGCCTAAATACATTTGATTTTCTGATTATCAGAAGAAAAATTAAAATATCCTTACCTTACTTAAATGGTTAGGAAAGAGTTGTGGAATTTTCTTCTGTTTGTTGTTGTTGATATTTGTTTTTTTAAGCCATGATTTAGTTAAAAAAAAAGTTATCTGCCATTCAAAAGAAAAAGATCATTTCTAGGATGCAAAGGGTTTGGTGAAGCAATTGCTTAAGACTACATGCCAGTTTTGGTTTTTTAACCCACTATATTTGGGACTATATTTTACACACACACACACACACACATACACACACACACACACACACGGGCTCTAGGTTGACCAAGTCCTAAATTAAAGGGAAAAGAAAAATAAAAGCACTGAATTCTTCAGCTTTTCAAAAGGAGAATTAAAAGTTGTGACTTTTTTCCACACTTTAACAATAACATAAAGTTTGAAAGTTCTCTTGTTAAAGATTAAAACAGCAACTGAAGAATGAGAAAAAGAAGTACCTTTTGAATTGTTGTGGAAAATAGAAGAAAGAAATTAAGAATTAAAATAAAAAGTATAAATCAGGATAACAAATATAGATCAGGCATAATAGTCAACTAAAAGTAAAGGGTCTAAATTCTCTCTTGCCAAGGCAAAGACCATCAGATATCACTGAAAATGACAATCTCATATTTTGTTCCTCACAAGAAACATTTAAAAAGTGAAATATTAACAAAAAACAAAAATCACACACAAGTCTCTAGACGGCAACTCCTTTTTCCTTTTACACACCACCTCCAAAAACCCAAGGTTAAAATATTGACATCAGTTATATTTACAGTAATGACTACATTTACTGACAACATATTTTGTTTATAAACCTGTCATTGGCTCCTATCACAGTATCTAGAATGTAATCAGAATTGGGTAAATATTTGTTGAGTAAGTTAGTAAGTAAATGTTTGTTTTTTTAACAAGAAAAACATTAAGTAAAAAGTAAATTTATATTGCTAAAGTTTACGGACAATAAGAAGTCTATAATAGTATTAAACTTTTATGCTTTAAATAGATTCAGAATATCTTAATAAATAATAGAATTGCAATCTTGGGCTATTCCTCTTCATAATCCTAGGACATTCTATACTGTCTGGTAGATACACATTGTGCTCAAGTTATAGCAAGAAACCGTGCGGCTAAACCTAATGATGGCTGTGGAAGAGTGATGGGAGAATGCCACCCAAAATGATCCTGCACCTACAACCTCACTCTTCATTCTTTTTTTTTAAGAACTTACTGGACAGAGTGGGAAACTGTGTAATTTGTTATAGCTTCATTTACCAATATTTTAAGTGGCATTAGAATTTTTTTTTCCCAAAGGTTATTTATTTATTTATTTATTTGACAGAGAGATAGAAAGAGAACACAGATAAGCAGAGCAGCAGGCAGAGTGGAGAGAGAAACAGGCTCCCTGCTGAGCAGAGAGCTGATGCAGGGCTCAATCCCGAGACCCTGGAATCATGTCCTGAGCTGAAGGCAGCCGCTTAACCAACTGAGCCACCCAGGCGCTCCCCAACTCTTCATTCTTCATCCTTTTTATACCAGGCTCTCTGCCCAGCTACTGTTCCTCATGAATGCAAACTCAGGTTCTCCTGGGTTTCAATCTCAGCTTAGGTACAGTGTTTGCATTATTAATTAATAAGGGTCATTAATAGCCTTTCTTGTTTTATTTACCAACTCCAGAATCCCCTACTTCTTTTATGCGCATAACCCCCATGGTCATGTCTCCATTTTTCTGAACCTGCCTCATGAGCAAGTTTGTGAAGGACCTTTGTTCTCTCCTAAGGAATTCATGAGCCATGCTAGCTTGAATAGGGAAGCAGAGAATTCTTTTAAGCATCCATCCTCCCCCAAAGGATTCCACTAAAATTAAAATGGAGTGTGGGTGGACAAAATGGGTGAAGGGGATCAAAAGGCACAAACTTCCAATCATAGAAAAAATAAAAATAAAATAAGCCATGGGGATGTAATGTTCAGCATGGGGACTGTAGTGAATAATGCTGTATTTCATATTTGAAATTTGCTAGGAAAGTAGATCCTAAAAATTCTCATCCCAAGAAAAAAAAGTTTGTTACTAAGTGTGGTGATGGATGCTAACTAGACTTCTTGTTGTGATCCTTTTCCCGTGTACACAAATACTGATTCATTAGGTTGTATACATGAAATTAATATAATGTTAATTTCAATTATGCCTCAGTAAAAAAGTTAAATAGATAAAATAGAATAACATCTTAACTCCATTTTTGTTTGTAGAATCATCCCCTTTCTACTCTATCTGGCTCCAGTCATTTTAATCTTCCATTTTAATCTTCCTAAAGGGTTTTCTAATGGTATTACTTTCCTATCCTAAAACCTCCAGTCACTCATAATGGATCTCCAATTTACTTTCATCAAGAACTGAGAAGTCATCTTTCAAGGTCCAACTCAAAAAGCACATCCTCCAAGAAGTCTATTTTTATTACCTGTGAGAAAAGTCATCACTGCCTACTTGGCTGGAACCCCCATACATTCTGTATTACTCATATGGTACTTATAAAAATTAATTAATTTAATTTAATTAAAGGAAAGTAATTGGCAACCATGGGAACAAGAATAGTGAGAGACTGATGACAAAGAAACCAGTTGGAAAAGTGCTGTACGGAATCCAGGCAATAAATAAGAGGGCCTGGCAGGCCGAGAATCCTAGGACCTAGACTAGGAACACATCAGAGTGGTTGGATTTGAAACAACAAGTGTGGTTTGACACCACATGGTAAATGATAAAGTATGGGGTTACGGATGACTCCTAAGTTGCTCCCTTGGAAGAGTCAGTGAGTGATGATACCATAATAGGAGGAATATCTTTTCAAAGAAAGTACAGCTTTCAGACTGAATAAAATGGCTTCTTTTTTGGACATTCTAATTTTGATGGACCATATGGCATTCAGGATAGAAAATCTAGTAGGTAATTGGCAGGGATTTGGTTTAAATAATATAACTACCTTAATCACACTTTGGACTGTTTTGATCTTGTTTTGGGGTTTGTTTTGTTGGTTTTATGTGTGTGTTTGTTGTTGTTTTTGTACTGTTTTGACTAAGTACCAGCTATAGGCAAAAAGTGATGGTCATAGCAATAAGAAATGACTAGATTTTGTGGTTCATTAGATCTGGAAGGAGGAGTAAATAACTCTTTTGTCACACAGAATAACTGTTACCCTTAATGCCTTTGTAAGCTTCTCAATGGAAATAGATTAGGATACTGTCCTATGGACATAGGTGTAATGTTAAAAAGTAACCCATGCCATAAGGAAATGAATATCATGTTCGAAATTTTTAAAAATGTCTTCAGTCATAAGTTATATAAACCAAAATAGCGATGTTAACAACATGACAGTAAATTCAGCTGAATTAGATTCTTAATGACTCAAACTAGCATCTTCCCACTTTTAAATCTCACAAGATTCCCATTACCTGTAAGCAACATTTTCCTCACACCAAGAGCCTTTTAGGAGCCCTCTATCACATCCATCTGGCACCAGGGTAGGAATGTTATGGATCATCGAGACAGGTTGGCTAGAGAGGTAGATCACTTTTGTCAAGGAAGAAAATTTAAAGAGTCAGAGGATCATAACTCTTATCCTCTACAGTAAAAATGGCATTGTTGATGATTTAAGAACTTTGGATGGTGCTATTCAGCCAAGATAATTATAAAGAATACCCCATTGTGGAATATTATTCCATGGGTCTGTAAATTTTCTGTCACTTTCCCTATTTCAGCTCATCTTACACATCAAAAAACTCACATTGTCCATAAAATGGAAGATATGCCGTATAACAGTTATATCAAAAAAGATCTCTTATGTGAAATCACTTCATGAAGAGCTGTTCAAACATGAGGGATTAGCAGTTATTTTAGCCCTATCACAGCACTAGTGCCCAGGTCTCCAAGATTTAGAGTCAAACTCTCATCCTCTTTTGCTAAGCTCTTGGAAATAGCACACTGAATTGTAAAACTCATAGAAAACAATAGCCTAGAATTATGATCTTGAGTCACAGGATTTAATATTTACTTCCAATTGGAACAGTAAAAGAGCCAACTCTGAAATCAGCACTTCTTTTCTATATATTGGCAACTCCTTTCGAATGTCACCTTTGACCTTGAAGTACAGATTCAGTCCCTTCTTTCGGATGTCACATTAGTATGGACTTCCAAATTACCTTGTCTTTCACCTCTGAGTTTCAGAGCTACCTGAAATATAGTTTTTGTTTCTGGAGACACAACGCTGGCTGTGAAAGATGCACAAAACAAGTAACCCAATCGTGAGGATGAACTATAGACACTATCTTGATTTAGTTCATTTAATTCTCAATTTTGTTTTGAAGTTGTTTTCTCAATCCTTTCAAACTTTTTTTTTTTTCCCCCCTTTGGGAGCCATGTAATTCAAGGGGAAAGTGCAGTTTGAACATTTAATTTGTGTTCTTTAAAAAATAACTATGCTTCATTTGCTTGTTAAGGGTGGTGGCTGCTGTTAATGTTTCAAACAAAGAACTTCTCACCTTTATTTCAGGGTGTCTTCTAAGCATGACATTCCCCAGATGCACAGGTGTTTCTAGGAAGAGGAAACAAAGTCTTTGTCCATCAAAAATGAATGACTTATTACCTGTCCCTTTTGTGTCAACATGATATTTTCAGGGGCTCAAGGCTAGATTGTTCTACAATTATATGTAAGAGCTCTGGGGTATTTGAGTTTGTAAGTTGAGCAAAAATGAAGAATGGATCTCTCCATTCACTTTTAAAAATTAATCTTCACAGTAAGATAGAAAAGAATCAACTTGATACAGTTTTTTAATCCTATTCTCCACCTTGTGTCAATTTCCAGTGTTTTGGGACCTAAACAATTGAATAAAGAACAAGATGGGATAGGGAGGGAGACAAACCATAAGTGACTCTTAATCTCACGAAACAAACTGTGGGTTGCTGGGGGGAGGGGGGTTGAGAGAAGGGGGGTAGGGTTATGGACATTGGGGAGGGTATGTGCTTTTGGGTAAATTGGAAGGGGAGATGAACCATGGGAGACTATGGACTCTGAAAAACAATCTGAGGGGTTTGAAGTGGCGGGGGGGTGGGAGGTTGGGGTACCAGGTGGTGGGTATTATAGAGGGCACAGCTTGCATGGAGCACTGGGTGTGGTGAAAAAATAATGAATACTGTTTTTCTGAAAATAAATAAATTGGAAAAAAAAAAAAAAAAAAAGAACAAGCTGATTGATCATTAGCAAATGAGTAAATTCTTTCCCAAATAGTTTAGACTATGGGTTAGGTCTGGTGAGTATTTTCTGTAATACTCTAAGGAAATTATGTGGCCCCTGAAAAGGTAAAATATTTAATAACCCAGGAACAGAGAGAATATAATCCTGGATGCTCTTAAGGGGCACCAAGTGTTTGATTTGTAATATGTCCACTTAGGAAAACTAAAACTATATTTCCCAAGATTCCCTTCACTGCTGAGTTCTGAGTTGGGAGTAGAGCAGAAGAGACCATTTGTACAGGATTTAGAATAGGAATGTGAAACAGGATTCCATGTCCTTTGCACACTGGGAGGGTCTGTGGGGACATCAGCTGTTGTGGCAGAGCAGACATCTTGTTGTGACTCAGCTGGTCGGCTGGAGGAGCAACCAGACGTGGTGTCCTACCTCCTTCCTTCTCTCCTCCTCCAGCCTACCCCACAGCTGGGGCAGGCAGATATTTAACTCCATAAAGAATAGTCACCACCTCTCCTGCTAAGCCACTTCCATCACCAGAGATGGAGACTGAGAGGTAGTAAGAGAGGTTAAATGGGTCCCAGTCAGTCCTTGTGGAACTCCTTCCAACCTTAGGAGTTCCAATTTATCCATGCTCTTCCAACTTCCCACCCATCTTTTCTTCCTGCCTGCCTGCCCTGTGGGCTTCAGGCTCCAACACCAGACATGGAAACAACAGACTCCCTTCAGCTGCTTAACCAGCTCCCATGTCCCGGCGATCCGCTTCTCCTAGCCAACCCTGAATACCACACACTGCAACTGTCTTCTTCATGACTTTTCTTTATTATTTATTTGGTTCTTCCCCTACTGTCTGCCTCTCAAAAGCATACTCCATATTACAGGCACAATGCAAGCCCCATCTTCTGCACAAAGGCTTCCCCAATATTTATGATAAAAATGAATTACTTTCTCCTGCATGTTCCCAAAGCGCTTTTGTCGTATTTCTCTTCTCACATTGAGCACCTAATGCATCCTGCCTAGTATGGCACTTCTGTATATCTCTGTCTCCTCTTATAAATTCTTTAAGGACAGATAAGACGTCTCACTCATATATGTATCCCCAAAAGCAATGATCACGGTGCCTGATGCAGAGCTGGAGTTCAGTAAATGTCTGTTGACTTGAAGTCTGGTTCAGTTTGCTTTATCCTCTGGCTCTTTTGGGTACTGCCTGGGCTGTCACCATGACTGTATCTAAAAGACAACTTCAGCCTTCCAGGCTTTCTGCTCTTGTTTTATCTATTTTTATGATGTGTTTCCACATAGTCTCTGGTTTGTGCCAGAAGCCAAGCACTTTGGTGATACATTTTCAGTCAGGTTAAATGTTTAGCACTTTTTCTTCTTTTTTCTTTCTTTTTTTTTTTTTTTTCAGGTGGACAGGCCCTCACTGGAGGTGTTAAGGGTTTTCTTGTGCTACTCCATCAGGAAATTGATGAGTAAGTGACAACATCTAAAGAGGGACCGTGTACATTACTGTAGCACAGTCCCCAGTACCTAGCAAATTCTCATGAAACGTGAGCCAATGACGAAGCGAATACATGGGTGGATTTGCTAATTACTAAAAACCTAAACAAGGGACAAAACCATCAGGTAGGTGTATAGCATTGCTGTTTTTAATGACATGACATGAGAATTTTCCAAAGACACGTAGGTAACTTAATCACCAAGACAGTCAGACCAGCAGGCGGGGGATTTCTCTCCTGTGAGTGGCATTAGTTCATCATTCGTTTCGAGTTTGCTATAGTGGCTACAAAACTCTAATCCACGGTTTATTAAAAAAAATTAACATTTCATTAAATAGAGAAAGTCTCAGAACAACCCGTGGAGAAGGGTGTCTAAGGATCTATCATCATGTGGATCTGTATCGAAAAGTAATATCTTAAATCATGGTCTAATCTTGCTAAATATATGAGCATTTTGTAAGAGTTCTTTCAGTTCCCTTCTGTCCATGAGCAACTACAGGAAGTTGCTATGTATTTCAGCAGGAAATAGGTACATTTTGTCTTTGAGGTTTTCCGTCTCAAAACATTTTTTCCCCAAAGAAAGTTTTATGTGTCTCAAGAAACCAAGTAGAAGTCTAACATAGAATAAGAATAATTACCTATTTTCTCAATGAGTCACGATAAAAATTCTTCAGGGAATTTTGTGTTTATGAGGGGAAAAAAAGAAGGAAGGAAAACAGACTCCAGAGCACTTTTAAGTGATTAAAAGCAAAACTTTCACTCAAATCCTCTTCTTGTGAATAAAACCAGGAGAAGAATATTTTAGCTAAAAGTATTTTTTCTCCTTCAATTTCTGTTCACTGCTGTGCACTGCCTATAATGCTAACATTGAGAGGTTTCTCGGGTAACATCTGACTGCACTGTAAATTTCTTAAATTTATTCCAGTAGTGTAAGTATCTCCACAGCTCCTACTTGTGTAATCCAGGAATTACAATATTTATATTGCCTGTTATCTAACAATTTATCCAGTCACCTAAAATTAAAGTTGGGGTACCTGTGTGGCTCAGTCAGTTAAGCTTCTGACTCTTGGTTTTCAGCTCAGGTTATGATCTCAGGCTCATAGGACTGAGCCCCACATTAGCTCTGTGCTCAGTGCAGAGTCTGCTTTGAATTCTTCCTCTCCTTCTCACTCTCTTCCTCCTTTCTCTCTCTCTCTTTCTCAAATAAATAAATAAAATTAAAGAGTCAATGAAATTTTGTAATTCATTCATTTGGAGAAAAAAAAAAAACAACTTACATTGAGTAGAAACATGGGCTTTGGTTGACAGTTTAGGTTCAAGGCACAGGGACACCCATATCAGTAACGCATGTCACAGGTGTTGTACTTGAAAGTCCCCATGGACACCAGGAGTCAGGAAAGGCAATGATGAGAGGCTTCTGTCTAAATCAAACTTTGAAATATCGTCGAGTATTCATTAGGCAAAAAAGAGCGTAGAATAGGAAGAAGATCTCTCATACAAAGGATACAGACTGAGCAAAGCTTGAGGTATGGAACTCTTCATGCAGTAGAGGAAATATGAGGCATGAATGTTGCCAGTCAAGGAGGAGGAAGAAAGTTAGACATGTGGTATGGGATGGATTGTGTCTTCATACATTGGAGCCCTAACCCCCAGTATGTCAGAATTGACTCTATTTGGAGACAGGGCTTTGAAAGAGGTGATTAACATATAATGAGGCTGTTTGGGAGGAACCTTAATCCAGTATGACTTGGGTCCTTATAAGAAGATATTAGGACACACAGGGAGGTACCAAGGATGCATACACGCAGTGCAAAAGCCTTGTGGAGACACAGGGAGAAGAAGGCATCTTCAAGACGAAGAGGGAGGCCTCAGGAGAAGACAACTTGCTGACACCCTGGTCTTGAACTTCCAGTCTCCAGAACTGTGAGAAATAAATTTCTGTTGTCTCAGCCCCCCGAGTACAGTCTGTGGTAATTTTGTTGTGGCCACTGGAGCACACTAACATATGAGACTGGGGACAGAGGCTGGGACCTTCTCATGAGAGGTCTCACACATCTTGAGAAGTCTACATCCTGAAGGCTATGTATGGGGAATCATTAAACAGTTATAAGTAGGAAAAAAGTTATAAGTTATAGTCATAAGTAAGAAACTAGCAATAGCTTAAGGATAAGTTTTATTACATAACAAATGTCACTCCGACAACTGGTATACAGGATGGAAGATGTGGACAGACCAATAGTTGAGTCAAGTGATAATGAGGGCCTTACAGGGGCAGGAGTAGGGGTAGGGTAAGCTGAGGAAAGGGCTGATGAGAAAGATGTATCAGAGACTGAGTCAGAGGAAGCTGAATCCAGAGTCGATGTCACATTTTGGCAACAAGAATGACGTTCAGATCTGCTTTGATATTGGGACCTGCATACCAGAACTTGATAAGTATGTATAGAATGAATGAATCTATGTATGAATAATGATTGAATGAAAAGAGAAGGCAAGCCAATTGCCCTCTTTGTTAGCTGTATACCTGAGAATAAATCATACTACTCCAAACATAGTAACATTCCTACCCCTATAAATTACTATTTGCTGTACACTGAAAACACAGACAATTGAGTGCTAACTCTGAATATATATATGTACAATATCCCTACATCCTTGTATGATTTGTACATTGTCTTCTTTCCTATTGGTATGTTGATCAATGCACAATATGCAGGGTTTGGGTTCAGGAGAGTTGCTATAAAATAACATCAAATAGATCCCTGCTCTAAAAGGGCTTTAAAGGTGCCTCGTTAGCGCAGTAGGTAGCGCGTCAGTCTCATAAAAGGGCTTTAAAAAAAAAAAAGCTCCAGACTACCAAACCTTTATTCTATGAAATGTAGGTAGCAAAGCAAAAGGAACTACAAAGTATCAAAGGAGAAGCTGGACTGGTATGGCCCAGGTGGGCATTGTTCTGAACAGTTCAGGGTAGAGAGAGGTCCCTAAGAACTAAACCGTAGAGGGAAATCTTAATTGAATTGCAGGACTTAAACGGAGCATTGAGGGATGGCAGACTTACAAATTTAAAAGTCTATTAATTTGCTTCATTCCCAGAATATTTTTTTCTTTTTCTTTTTCTTTTTCTTTTTCTTTTTCTTTTTCTTTTCTTTTCTTTTCTTTTCCTTTTCTTTTCTTTTTCTTTCAAGATTTACTTATTTATTTGGGGGGTTAAGGAGGAGCAGAGGGAGAGAATCTTTCAAGCAGACACTCCATGGAGCAGCGACCCAATGTGCGGCTCAATCCCATGACCCATGAGATCAGCAGGGGCCCCTCCAGAATTTTTTAAACAGCACAAACAAAAAGTTAAAACAAAAAGTAAAAGCAGTACAGAAGATCTATCTGCGTAGTGTAGGTAGAAACAGAGACATCATCTCCTTTACCAATCTGAATTTAGAGCAGAGGCCAGCAAACTGGTTCGTTGCCAAATCCAACCTGTTGAGTATCTGCACAGTCTGTGAGCTAAGAATGGTTTTTTTATATGTTTAAATGTTCATAAAAAAGCAGATTTCCTCACATGTGAAAATTATATGAAATCCACATTACAGTCATCATCATTCATTTTTCCGTACTGCCCAGGGCTGCTTCTGTGCTGCAAGGGTAGCCCTGACCAGGTGTGGCAGAAACCACGTGGCCCACAAAGCCAAAACATATTTACTGTGTGGCCCGTTAAGTGGCCTTTTTCCAACCCTTGGCTGAGAGCAAGGAAAATAAGATCCAAAACCTAGATTTGTATTGTCGTTTTGCAAATACTGAATCCCGGGTACCCCACAATGTTACAGCGGTGACTGGATAGCAAACAGGACTCACATGTGGCTCAAATAAGCATTCATAAAATTAGCATTTTGCCCTGCGTGCTCTATGGAAATTATGTTTCAAGGACTGATAAAGGCCGTCACATGGGGAAAAGTCACATTATTCCTGGATAAATAACTTAGCTGAATGATGCTTCAAGGCTTTGATATGCTGAAGCTGAATGATGGTGGTATGAGTTTTGAATCTACGTACATTTCTGAAACGTGTTCTACACTGGTATTTTTTTCTTCCTTATGCTACTCTCCATATAGGGCTTCAAGTGGGACTCTTATGCCTTGACATAGCATTTGAGGGATGTTATATCCATTGCATTGAAGATGGTGATGATGAATAACATTCATTAACTACTCACTGAATTATTGGAAAATTCAACCACCAAATCAAGGAATACGTGATATTCTACTGAGACTTCGTAATCTCTTTTTTTTTTTAATTTTTTTTTCAAAAGTTGCATTCTTATATTAACACTGCCAACGCATAACATAAACTCCTTGAAGACCTGCAAGAAGCAAATTCTTGGCAAAGAGATCCCGCTTCTGAAGGCAGAGAAAGTCTACAGGCATTAGCGCTGCCCATTTAAAGCAGACCAAAAGGGTTTAATGTAGCAGAAAGCCAAGGTAGCTAGGTTATCAACCACCACAGATTTCACTCAGAGCCTCTAATCAGCAGGACCACTTGGAAAAAACAAACAGCCTGCAAGGGATAATCACTGCTTGGAAGTCAAGTCATGCAAAATATGTTCCCTTTGTGCGAATACCGCAAATCGTTGAATCGGCTCCTGGTAGAGGCAGCCATTGAGGCTGGTATAATTATCTCACTTACTGATTTCTTCAGTTTGGGATTATTCCGAAAACTTTCAACTTCTTTTCTTGATTTTATATCACGGAGAGAAGTGCTGACACATGAGGGAGCAGGATAATAAAACACACTGCCAAAAACAAGGAGAGAAGCGCTGCCAGTTTGTTAAATGGCTTACCAGTGTTCCTCGGATTATCCTGCTGCATACTTTCCCCGCGGTGTTCGCGGTGTTCGTTCGTGCTCCCAAAGGAAAACGCACATGCCTAGAAAGCATCAGACTCCGTGGTTTTAGGAATGGCTGATTTAATCATATACAGAACTCGGGGCACCTGGGTGGCTCAGTAGGTTAAAGCCTCTGCCTTCGGCTCAGGTCATGATCCCAGGGTCCTGGGATCGAGCCCCACATTAGGCTCCCTGCTCAGCAGGGATCCTGCTTCCCCCTCTCTCTCTGTCTGCCTCTCTATCTAATTGTGATCTCTCTCTGTCAAATAAACAAATAAAATCTTAAAAAAAAAAATCATATACAGAACTCTTTCCCTCAGGTGTTTGTCTACAAAGTGCAGGGTGTCCAGGAGTCTTAGGTAAATACCAGCAGAGCAGACTTTGGCAGATGAGGGGACCCTGAAATGGGTGTAGTTATAGCCTTTTGATATATATTAGGATTTCTCTACTGTTCTTCACTTCCTTGTAGAGCATTATCCCTTTATCAAGAAGAAAACAAAAAAAGATTTGTAAATGAACTTTCCTTGTGGAAGAAAAACAGAATAAAAAGTGCACTTGTGGTAGGGCTCTTGTGAGGACTGAGTGAATTTTAAACATATATATTTGGGGCGGGGGCGGTTATGGCTTTTAAAATTGCTTGGCACAAAGTAGCCATACAGAGGTATTATCTCTCTATCATCGATCTATCATCATCATCAGAGAAATTTCCATTAAGAAAATCTTAATTTAAATCTCATGCTGGTGGGCCACCTGAGTGGCTCAGTCACTAAGCATCTGCCTTTGTTTCAGGTCATGATCCCAAGGTCCTGGAATCAAGCCCCATGTCTGGCTCCCTGCTCAGAGGGGAGACTGCTCCTCCCTCTTCACCCTGCTCATGCTCTCTCTATTTCTTTCTCTCTCAAATAAATAAATAAAATCCTTTAAAAATAAAAATAAATAAAAATCTCACATCATAATATCTCTAAAATGATCCGTTGGGCAATTTCTGATGTTTATATGTTATGACCAATATTCTTAAAATGTGGCAAATTTAGTGTAAAAGAGAAAAAAATGTGTCATCCTAGCCTATCATTTTAGTAGTTTTCCTATAAAATTGAAGGACTGTTGGCTAAAATACCTACAGAAAATTCTAGAAGGAAACAGGAAGTGTGTGGTTTGCCCTCAGAGTATCCCAGTGACCTTATTCTGGCACAGACACTGATTCGTGTTGGCCTCTAACTCATAATCAGTTCTTATGTTCTGAGTGTTGACCTACAGGTGAGCCAATCACTGTCACATTTTCCCTAGACCTGGACCATGGTGGCAAGTAACTCAAGCTGGTCAAATCAGAGTGAATCTCAGGTCTTGATGGCACTACTGGAAAAGTGACGTCCTTTTTGCTGCCAGCTCAAAGGTAGTTAGGTTTCTGCTGCTGTAACTATTTTGTTACCACGAGGACAACTGTCTGAGATTGACACCAGTCCATGGGAAAGTCAGAGCTGTGAGGTGGAGAAAAACTGAGTTCTGCTGGTATCATTTGAGCAAATAGATCCAGACAAGGGTTGAATAATATATATATATATATATATATATATATATATATATATATATATATACCATTGGTCAATGGTATACCACAATGTTTTTTTTTTTTTTTTAAAGATTTTATTTATTTATTTGAGAGAGAGCATGAGCGAGGAGAAGGTCAGAGGGAGAAGCTGACTTCCCGTGGAGCGGGGAGCCTGATGTGGGACTCGATCCCGGGACTCCGGGATCATGACCTGAGCCGAAGGCAGTCGTCCAACCAACTGAGCCACCCAGGCGTCCCAACCACAATGTTTTGAACAGTGTTATAAAGTAAGCAATCATAAATCTGTATTTAATGAATGACTGAAATCATATTTTTATTTCAGCCTTTTAGACTTATCAAATCCTGGGGCACATGGGTGGTTCAATCAGTTGACACCTAACTCTTTTTTTTTTTAATTTTTTTTTATTTATTTTCAGCATAACAGTATTCATTGTTTTTGCACCACACCCAGTGCTCCATGCAATCCGTGCCCTCTGTAATACCCACCACCTGGTACCCCAACCTCCCACCCTCATGCCCCTTCAAAACCCTCAGATTGTTTTTCAGAGTCCATAGTCTCTCATGGACACCTAACTCTTGATTTTGGTTCAGATCATGACTTCAGGGTGGTGAGATTGAGCCCTGTGATGGGCTCCACCCTGAGCGTGGAAACTGCTCAGGATTCTCCCTCTTCTTCTTCCTCTGCCCCTCCCCTGCTCACGCGCTATTGCACTCACTCTCAAAAATATAAATAAATAAACAAATAATAAGCTTATTGAATTATTCTTTCTTTATTTGTAAAATGGAATAATAACTTCCTACTAATTTTTGATGATGGGAATATATGTGTCTACACAACAGACCCAGGCAAAAAAGAGCCACATAGACACAGCCCTAACTCACCAATCTTTAGTTTATACAGCTAAAGAAAGCTTTACTATTTTTTTCACTATTTTTGCTGACTTACTCTAACTTTTGAAAACTGATTTTTGCACTTTTTACTTAAAGTACCACTTTACTTTTTTGAATATTTGCTTTACCTTTTAAAATATTAGCTGAAGGATAGAGAGACAACTTTGGATTCAGTGAGAAATAAACCAAACTTTTGCAAAAGCTTGCTTATTCAAACAAAAACAGTTTTGCGAATCCCCCCAAAGGGAGATTGGGTGCTGACCTAATCTTGTTTGCTTTCCTATTCAGTATTCTTCCTTACCAACCTCCCCCAGGGCCTTCAAAGGAATTACCAACTACACAAAAAGACTGCCTTGATGGTCATGCTTACTTGGTGTTTCCGGTCTAACGGAAGAGTGATATTGAAATAACAGTAAAGTGCATTTTTTTCCCCCTTTATTTTGATAGCTTAACATTTTGAGGAAGTTTTTCTTTCTATTCTAAAAAAGAATAACAAAGAAACAGCAAATTTAATGCTTAATAGAAAAAAAAATACTGTCATACTTCTTGGAAGAAACCGAAATAGCCATTATTTGAAGTAATAGTAGCTTCTAATTACTGGGGACTTACTACATGAACTAAACAGTGGAATGAATACATTTTCTCATTTACTTCCCTCAAGAAGTCTGTGAAACGTGTACTAGTATTATCACCATTTTGCATATAATGACTCTGAGGCTCAGGGTGGTTAAGTAGTAATTTGCCTAAGATTATACAGCCTGTAAATGGGTGAGCCTCTACACTAACAACCACATGATACTCATTTCCGTCCAGAAGTGCATTTTCATTTTTATATTCCCATAGTCTGAGCCTTATTTCAGGCTCTCACCATCTTACTCTCCAATCATCGCAGTGGACCTCCTAACCAAAGTGAGGGGAACAGAAAGTTCTAGAAATCCCTTTCATTTTTTTTTCCCTTGTCTGTCATGTAAAACATGCTCAAACTATCTTAAAACGTTGCTTTGATCTGACATCCTCCCTACACATAACACACTGATGATTCTCATTGCCCACGAAACACAGGTCAAATTTCTATGTCTGATATTCAAGGCTCTTCATCCTCTGCCTTGGCCTACTTATCTGGTCTTTCCTAGTAGTTGGCCTCCACACTCAAGGCCACAACATAAGATGTGGCACTGAAAGCCTGCTCAGCTATGTGCAATGACCCTGCTTGAAAGGGCCTGACTGGAGGCCCATCTGTCTGCTCTCCATGTTTGAAATGTCCCTTGGGCTATTGTGCTCTATTCCCATTTCATTTTCTTCCAATGCCTCCCACCACCATTTGTCTATCCAGATCTTGTCATATGCAAATAACTGCTCATTCATTTTTGATCATGTCTTTCCTGATCACCTTGGTCAGAAACAATTTCCCTTTTTCAGCATTCAGATAAAATTTATTTTGAACCATATATAGGGTGTTATCTCACATTGCTTTGGATAGTAATCTGTCTAATTTCCTTTACAAGATTTCAATCATCTTGAATATAAGGAATTGCAAGAGTCAGGTTGGGTTAGGTTATAGTGCTTTAGAAAATAAAAAGAAAAGGAAACATTCAGTGGCACAGCTATAAATGTATGATTCTATTTCCATGCTACAAATCCATCAGCTCTGAACTTGGCTTCCATGAAAACATCCTCCACCATGTGGAAAAGTGGTCAGTCACAATAACAAGAGGAACATGAAAGTAAAGCGAACACTGCTCAAGGCTTCAGCGCAGAGGTAATGCACAATGTATGTTACATCTGTTTACAACTTATTGTGCAAACCAAGTTATTGGTCAAGGAAAACGTCATGAAGAGTAGGGACTTTCAATTGCACCATGGTCCTGAAAAGAGGGAAGATAATACATTTATTAACTTCTCCAGGAACTACCACAACCATATCAGTACCTAGGGGGTCTACAAGAACAAGGACCATGACCTAATTCTGCATTTAATGACTGAGTCAAAACAATCTACTTGTACTTCTCTGCCACAGTTGATATAGAAAGATGGGGCTGAGTAGGTAAGTCCATATCCTGCTCTGGCTTCGGGTATCTCACAACAATTAAAGCATAAAGCAAGAGAGACCAAAGCCATCCTGCCAAGGCAGCCCTAGTTGCCCTACGACTGGTTAACACACAACCAACATTGTTCTACTCATAATTAAAAGGAAGGGTCTGGCTGATGTCCCCACTGTGGATTGATTCCAAATCTCAGAGGCATACAAAAATAAGCACAAATTTCTCATTCATACATATGTAGGCCAGCTGGAGGTTAGCTGACGCAGGCTAGCATAAGCAAAGTTTGGGTCTATGTTTCAGGTTGGGTTCAGCTCTTGAAAGAGCTCCTCAAAACCTATGCATCTTCCTCTTGTGATGAAAGGTAGAGCACAAGACTGCAAGCCCAATTTAGCAAGCGGAGATTATGCTTCTGCTTGAATTACATCTGATAACATCCATCTGATCAAGGGAAAACACATGGCCAAGCCCCAGGTCGAGGGTGGGAAAGAACACTCCATCCACCATGAGACAAAACAAGTCACAGGGCCCAAGGGAGAGAAACTCCACTCTTCCCATGGATGAAGTGAGGAGACAATGAACATATATGCCATGACCTAATCTACCCCACCTGATATAAAAGAAGAAATAAAATGTGGATTTTATGGTAACATATTTGATGTTCCAACAGTACTTCCTGCAGGATCTCTCTAAGCCACAAGTATACAAGTGCCCTTGGAGCTATGGAGCTATGTTCAAGCTGTGTCCTTTGACTTCCCAGACTATATTTTTGAAAGTGATGTCCTTCCACTGCCAATGACACAAAGTCACTTTTGAAAGTGATGTCCTTCCACTGCCAATGACAAAAAGTAGTGTTGGACCCCTAGGAGTTTGAAAGCTTCTGTGATTTCGGAAATCTGGGGGGCTGTGTGGCACTCCGAGCCTAAATTTTTGGAAGCCTGTGTGTCAGGTGTGTTGTGACTGTCATTGGCAGTAGCACCAATATTACACGGCACTAGCCAAAGACTCATAATGCAAGGGACATGAGCTATAGTAGGAATTTTGAAGGGGGTAGACTCTGAGCATTTACCAGCAGATCAAGGAGAGGGGCTTCAGCATTTCCAGTCTGACAATGCACTGGAATCACATAGGGTGGCACGTACTTACCTACATAATCACAGTTTGCAGGATATTAAGTATATAATGTCTGCAAAATATCCAATGTATTTAGAATAATAGGGGCTGAGGAAAGAGAATAGAGACCTGACACAAGGAGATGTTAATGAAAATTAGATGGTAGGGCAGAGTCCTAGGAAAAGAGAATGGTGTGTAAATTGTTTCAAATTACCCATTTGGACAACTCTTATTTATGCGGAAGGCCCAAGAAAATTAAGACATCCAAATGTTTCTAGACACAGTATTTAACTCAAGGGAAAACCACAGTGTCATATGCACGAACAGGGGAACTGCAGGCTCTTTCTTCTACTTGATTGTGCTGGTTTGAAATGAGCAGATCCCAAGGATCTGAGCAAAGCAGGTTAGAACAAGGAGCTGGGCTTGAACATTCCATAGCACTCATTGTGGTACTAAGCTCTATAATTTACCAGTAGGGGATCATTTATAGCCCCCAAATTGTGCACTTTGTGGTGAGGTCAATTTTCACTCTCTAGTCTAAACAAATGCCTAAAAATGTTCTGATGTGGGTCCTGCCCCCACGAAAAGAGGATGTGAACTAGTCATGTTGGACTGAGCTAACCTCCCAGGGTTTGTAGAATGCATCCTCTCTTCAGCTGTGAGAAGAGGAAGTAGAAGTAAGCAGGTGAATGCCTTTCCCTACTGTCCTACTGGCTCCCTACATTTGCATTCAGCACCTGCATAGAGCTCCTTGTAATGGTGGGAATGCTCTAGATCTGCGCTGCAGATAAAATAGCCACTAGCCACATGTGGCTATTGAGCACTGGACATGTGGTTAATGTGATTTAGAAAATGCACTTCTAAATTTACTTCACGTTAGTTAACTTAAATTTAAATGTCTACATGTGGCAAGTGGCTGCCATATTGGAAAGCGCAATTCTAGAATCATAAAGTCCTCTGAGCCTCTCTACTCTTTTAAGAACTCAGAAACAGCTCAAATGGCCCCCATTCTGCAAACTCACACTCACACTGCCAACAACCGAATGCTAAGGAGCAAACAGCAGTATCTTAGCAGCTCTCTCAGTTCTCAAAAGAAAGAAAAAAAATTCTGCTTCTGGGCAGACATCTGACTGTGTAACCGTTGCAGAGAGACAATTTAGTTCAAAATTATGTGCCACCCTGACTCTACCTGGCAGGTGCCTTCTGTGCTGGCTTTTCTATCTGCAAACTTGAGAAAGATGACAGGGTTTTAAATGATTAAATCCTCTGGGCCACATTACTTAATTATACAGTACATCCAGGGATAGGCACATGGGTCTTTTATGGTAAATGATATGACGGTCTTAAAAACTCATTAATATGTCATTAACCAAGCAGACATTTACTAATTAAACAATTAGCCCCTCTGTTCTTTTCCTTTGTTCCTCCTAGAGATGCTTGGTTGCCCAGATCCCCAATTTAGCAGAAGGTCCCCCCTTCTTTTCCCAGAGAAAATCGCTCATAAAGCTAACTCTGAGACTAAATGCTTCACCAGATTTTTTCTTTTCCAAGTTGGCTACAAAAAGAAAATCAAAGCTGATTCCATAGCATAAATTAATGTGGGTGTTTGTCTAGTTTAAATAAATCATTCTCATCTGTATATCAATTTTATATATGTGTGTGTGTAATAGCATCCACCATAACTGGCATAAACACTGAAATAGCAAAACTACATATCCCAGTTAAATAAATACAAACAGACAAGATTAAGGACTTGAAATGTGTTATTATGATTCATCGTATAATATCAATAGCAAAGAAATGTGCAATGCTCTTAACTTTTTCTCTCAGATGGTTTTTAACATCCATTATGCTCTTTGCTAAATTTAGCTCAATCATATTTTTGTGCTGAAACTATGCTAAACTGCAAAGTACAAGAGAGAATATCTACCATATGAAAATAAAATATAGCAAATGTCTTTTGAAACAGAGCTATGTGTATTAAAAAAGTAAACTTAAAATGTTTTAAATTCAGAATAGGAATTTCTGAGACCATTCAGGAGCCCTGTAACACATGCATATTGTTTTGGTTATACATTTTGGCCATGTATTGGTTATGCACTTTATGGTTTAACTCTACAGTTTTGGTGACTTTTATTAATATCCTGCTGACCTCAAGTGTTGAACATTAGCAAAGAAGCAAAAACTGGGTCATAATTGGGATGGTCTAAGTTACGATAAAAGAATATAGTAGAAAAGTAGAGCTCAGGTGAGAGAAAGTTCTAAAGCTGGCACATTTGCTAAAGTTGGTTGACTGTCTCTTGTCTTCCTAGGTTTCCCATTGGCTTCTCTTTCTGCTTTCCAAGCCAATGGACTTCCAAAGTCCAGAGCAAACATTGGCATAATACCCTTTATGATAAGAACAATAGATAACGATCTCAAGAGGTCTAATCTTATTGAGGATGAGCATGCTGATTACCCCCTCCACGAAATGGGCTTGGAATGGGTCTTAAGAACACCTAGAACATTACCCAAGCCCCCAGTAATCTGCTTTGTAGATTTATAGATTCTCAAACTTTACCTCAGACAAGATGCAGCTTTACAATGAAGTTAATGAATGTTAAGCTTCGGAACCATTCACTGGCACAGGATCTTGAATGTGCTGGGAGTAAATTCTAGGCTACAAGTAGGAAGCATTCTTTATAAATATTTTGAATAAATTTCCTAAAGGGATCTCAGAAGACAGAGACATAAATTTTCAGTGCCCTCATTACTTGGGATTTCTTCTCCCATTCTAAATAAATATTAACATTCAGATGAATTTGTATTTGTAACTTTGGCTACTTTTCTTAAAGAGAACTCAAATTATGTAAACTTCAGGATGCATAAAGTCTGAGCCTGTTCTTGACCTAACCAATATGTTCACTGCTAAAATTATAGACCTCCCTTGCTAGAGTCTATTATAAGATGCTATCTGATTTAGCACACAGTTGTGTAATATGAATTGAGCATTTGAGTGTTTAAGGATATTCTGCAAAGAGCATCGAGATTTTTATAGCCTTTTGTCAATAGAACCAGACTAGAGAATTCTGGTTCTATGTAAAAAAAAAAAAAAATACGGGACTGGGGGACTGGAAGGCCTGGTTCTCCTCCACCCTTGCCACTAAGTAGATGTGTGGCCTTGAGAAACTCAGTATCTCTGGCCCTTGCTATGCTCATCTGTAAATGGATGAAGAAGTAGAAAGGGAAAAAGACCCTTGGTACACAAAGTGTGGCTCCAGGAAGCATTTTAGACATGCAGAACCACCCAGATCTTCTGAATTAGAATCTGCATTTTAACAAGATCCCCAGGAGATTCATATCCACATTAACAATTGTTGGAGAAATACAAACACTGAAATGGTCACCATCAAAGCTCTTCCAGGTCTGAAATGTCAATACTGAACTGGAGAGATGGGTACATGAAATTAACATGAAATTTTTAGGGGAAAAAATGCAAAACTAAGCTTTTCCTCAATTTTATCTTCTCATCACATTCTCTCATCCCAAGCCACTCTCAAATTTCCCTTTCATTCTCTTTCATCCACAGTCCTCATGTGCCTATCACCCATATTGTTTGATTCCTCTGACTGTTTAGGATAAACTCACAGGTGAATTCCAGTTTTGCTCAATCACTGCAATTTTTTATAGTGACAGGTCAAAAACTTTGAACACTCAAGGAAAAAAAAATCAAATTAAAATGATATACTGTCTTTAATTCACAGGGACTTTTCTGTACAAATCAAAGTACAGATGATAATTCAGCTCATAGATATTTCCCCATGTCCTTTAAAATTCTTCTCCCCCTCCTCTTTTTTTAACAATCATATCTTCACACTCTGCAGAAAATTTACATCAAAATGTTCTCATATTAAACCACGCGAGCTTTGGGAAGTAAAACGTTTGAAGGTATGACCCACGTTTTCTGGAAATGACATAAAGCTGCCCAGTGACAAGCCCCTTTTAAGTGCTAACTTAACATTACGAGGCCACTGGGATATATTTGGATTAAATAATTCTGTTAAGCGTAGGAACTATAAATTTATAAGAAGCTTTCAGAAAGAAAATGTAAGCCTGCAAAAGATTATATTTCTTGTTTGTGCAGCTAACAGGTACTTACCTGCATAGGTAGTGATTCTTGCATTACATGCAAATAGGCTTAGAGATAATTTAAGAGCTCTAATCAGTATATACATTGGAAAACTTTGATCCCTATGGAGGAAAGTGGACGTCATCAATAAACCTGGTTCTGACTTGCATTAGTCATGGATTCAGAGAACCGTGAGCTCAGATTCCAGTAAATACCTGTAAAACAGAAGAAAAGCCATTTGACATTTCAACACTGGAAAACATTTGCGTGAGAAACTTTTTCATAAAGAGAAGATCAATCCCCCTTCTACTGACTAAAGACAAAATTAATTACCACAGTTGGCAGGAGATAAATGGTTCCAATGTACAGAATTGTGTAATTATAGCAGCTGCAGAGCTGGAAAACAGCTCCTAACTTTGAACCTCAACCCCGACTTGACATTTCTCCCCACCACCTTCAGTTCTGCCACCAGAAGTATGTTGAAAGTCCCCCCATTTCTCCTCCATAATTACATGTCGGGGTTCAGAAATAATCACCAGCTCCATTGCCTACATGAAATCTTATCATCCTCTGGTTTGCAAAAGGTATGCTGTATCATCTTTTGAAGTGTTGAAATCTCTAGATGAAAAAATTTATTAGGGGAGAGTTACTGTTATGGCAACAAAATTAATTCTGCCACAACATGTCAAATCAACCACCCTCCTAAGGAGAGGAGTCAGAGCCAAGTTCAGAAATGGATAAATATTCAGTATCAATTTCTTTCTTCTTCTTCTTTTTTTTTTTAAGATATTACTTATTTACTTGAGAGTAAGCACAAGCAGGGGGAGGTGCAGAGGTAGAAGGAGAAGCAGACTCCCCGCTGAGCATGGACCTCCAACTCCGGGCTCGATCCCAGAACCCTGGGATCATGACCTGAGCCAAAGCAAGTGCTTAACCAACTGAGCCACCCAGGCACCTCTCAGTGTCAATTTCTTCAGTGCTACTTTAGGTGTGAGTAAAGCTAAAGTAAACAAAATTCATCTCCCCATTCTAGTGTTTCCTCCAGAACAACACTGGCTGGACAACAAGAGGTTAAGAAGGGAAGAAATACGTCAAGGAATCTTTTCTTCCCTCACCCTTTTTCAAAAGGCAAAGGAGGTTGTCAGTTAGGCTCTGTGGAGATTTTGGTTCTGCCTTTGAAGCCAAGAGGAACGTTTTTAATCTCATCTTTAATTTTAATCCCTTAAAATATGTAAGTGATTTAGAAATGTACAAGTTAAATTTGGCAGAAGACCCTACTTGTAAAAGTAAAGCCATTTCTTTCAACTTCACAATAATGAGGGAGTTCAAAGCTGACCACCTAAACTATCTAGATACCTCAGCCACAAGCTGCAATCTACTGATTTTAAAAGATCCCTTTATCGAAAATGTTTGGAAGAACAAAGCACATGGCCTAAGCAAGGGAAGTGACAAGGTCACCATCAAAGAAATACCCTCATGCTTGAAAATCTACTTACAACTTAACAATTTTTAGGAAAGTTTTTATTATTCAAAGGGAATTGCCTCTGTTCAGAGTCCTGTATTTACAAGCTGTTACTGAGGGCTCAAATCACTCATTTAAAAAAAAAATTATATATATATATATACAAATATATATATATATATATATATATATATATATATTTGAGAGAGAGTGTGTGTGTGTATGCACACATAAGCAGGGGGAGGGAGAAAGGGTGAGGGAGAATGCAGGTGTGGGGACCCCCAAGCAGGGGTTTGGTCCAGGTCCCAGGACACTGAGATAATGACCTGAGCTAAAATCAAGAGTCTACACCTAACTGACTGAGCCACACAAACGTCCCTCAAATCATGCATTTCTAATGTACAGCTGCATATTTGGGATTCTCATATGATTTGTATCAATTAAGAGAAGATAGGTTTTGATCAACTCTAGCATATTTGTGCCCAATAACGGTTGTTTCAGATATTATTTCTACATAAAGAATAGATAGCTAAATCACCGCACCCTTTACCATGCTCTTGAATTCTGCAAGTCAGAATTAAGGGCACATGGGGGCATGCCTTGCCTCTGCACTATGATATCTGGGCACTCAGCTGGTGAGACTTAAGACTACAGGTAACTGACTGGAGCCTGGAGTCATATGGAAGTCGGTTTGTACTTGAGACTGGCAGTTGATCCTGGCTGTCAGCTGGTACTTTAACTGCTGCTGGTCAGAGATCCTACATGTGGCCATTCCATTGACTTTTCAGGCAGCATCTCAATAGGGTGGCTGGATTTTAGGTCACAGTCCCAAGAGACAGGAAATGGAAGCTGCCAGTCCTTCAGGCCTGGGCCTAGTAACTGGCATGGCCTTATTTATGCTATTGATCAAGCCATCAGAGAGCAGACTCCAGGTGGTATATACCACACGTCTCAACTGGAGTCATGTCAAGAACTTGCAGACCACAGTACTACACGGGTTCCCTCATCGAAGACATGACTGTTGGCATTTACTTCAGACTTCCTGTGTCCAATTAATTTTGTCTGTCTGACTCCTATTCAATTTCTCATGGCCCACAACATTCCATGAAGCTATGGCTCTTGCCTCTTGCACTGTTTTCACTACTCTTCTACTTCCTTACTACTCACCTACTTCACAATCTGATACAAATCCTCAAATATTTGCCCTAACTTAGTAGTTACCAGTCACTATGTGGGGAGGAGATGATCTTTGTTGGATGAGAAGGAAAAATAACATAGGCTTCATGACGTAGGAACCAGAAGAGGAACAGCTAAGGGACTGGATATAAGGACTTCCCACAGTCGCTAAGACCCAACACAAAGACATCATTCCAGAAACTCGTGGAGAGAAGCCAAGACAAATCTAATTCATTTCTAAGTGTTAATTTCTTATAAACTTGAGTGCTCATTGGCCCAAATAGATTATCATCGCCCATAGTAAAAATACTTAAAATTTTTTTTTTTTAAAGATTTTATTTATTTATTTGACAGAGAGAGAGATCACAAGCAGGCGGAGAGTCAGGCAGAGAGAGAAAGAGAAGCAGGCCCCCGCCAAGCAAAGAGCCCGACGCGGGGCTCAATCCCAGGACACTGAGATCATGACCTGAGCCAAAGGCAGCGGCCTAATCCACTGAGCCACCCAGGCGCCCCAAAAATTTTATGGCAATAATATAGAAATAGAATCAAAATTCTAAAGATGTGATTTTCAAATGGAATTTTTCACCCATTGGAAAGCTATATAAAGTGTTTAACATAACATGTATTTTTTCCAATAGACATGTATAATATTTTCTTACTACACCACTAATCAGTGTGTACAGTAAGACTTCATTTCTGGAAGCAGTATTTTTAATGGAAAGTTATGAAGGACTACAACAGCCACATCAAACTTACCTATTGTATTTCATTGGGCTTTATGCTTGTTTGTTTCATCTTTGTTGTTTTTCTGGGAAGTTTAGTTATTCTTCTTGTTGAACAATTTACAAGAAAGTACTGTACTTGCTACCTATGGGAAGATGGGGTACAGGATTTTAAGGTGATTTACTCTGCATTCTCTGCATTTTCTACTCTACCTTTGCAATATAATCATGATTTTAAAGTATGTTCCATGATCTAGATTTAAATTTCCAAACTGGTGTTTCTTTTGAATGTGATAATGTGTAAGAGATTATAGAAGTAGCTCAACTGTGCATGGATTATATTTTGGAGCTACATCCTAAAACTTTGGATTTAAAGAGAAATTCTTAATAACACCTCAGATTCTATGATTACCTGTCTATTAGATTTGCCATATGCAAGAAAGTGAATCAACATATCAAGGACTGTGAAAATTTTTAGAAAAATAGAGGGAGATTGGAGAAACTATCTTGCAAGACTAGATAAGCCAGAAAGACAAATATCCATAATGCAGTAAGAATTCACTAAATTGAGCAAGTTTAACAAACTCTCTAAAACATTGTAAACTAGAAATAATCAGTTTCAACCTACCCTTTATAGAAACCAACTATCTTGAGAAATTAATGTTCTTTCTGGAGGGGAAGAGACGCTTGGACTAATTGAGGGTCCACATACTCTTCGACCAGCAAACACTAGATCCACTGGAGATTTGGTGGACACTATGGTTTTAAATTTTTTTGTAGCGTCTAGAAGGAAGTCACTATAGGGATGAATGAAAAACAAATTGATTTTCCAGTCAAAGTATGCCACTGTAATATCCTAAGGGTGGAGAGCTTTGGAAGTGCACAGATGCCAGAGTGAATGGCCCTGTAGGGTCCAGCATCAGGGACTGTGCGTGAACTCAAAGCCCGAGACCTCCATTCAGATTGCCCCACCTTCTTAGAGACAACACAAGATAAGAGTGGAGAATCCCCAGGATGGGTAGATCAATGAGATGAGTCTGCTGTTGGCTATCACACAGAAGAAGAAGTTATTAAGAGGATTAGGGTTATAGCAATACACTGACACACATTAAACTTCCTCACAAAACATGGTTAGGCCTGCATTATGTTTAAAGCTAAAAACAGGAGAATGAGAGAGAGAATAAAGCAAGCTATCTGGTCAAGTCAGCAAGAACCTGGTCAGGTTCTTTTGCCCTTCCCTCATCATTTCCTCACCTCTGGTTGTTGAACGTCTACAGGGTCCTTCAGATAGGGTCTTTCAGAAGGTCCCTACAGTCATTCAGGAGCGGTCTTCAGATTTCTATTTATTAATGCTTAAGACTTAGTTGATGTCATGTAGTCCAATGGTTTTATGTGATGAAGACCCTGGATTTTAGACCACAAGGCAGGCTTCCTAAGCTCTCATCTCACATTTTCAGCTGCCTAATCAAAATCTCCTACTGGATGCCCAATGGGCATCTTGAAATCAACATTTCCAGGAACAATGCAGTGGTCACTTCTTGTCCGGAGGTCAGAGCTCCAAAAGAGGACTTTGGTCCTACTGGGGGCAGATTAGTAGATTCCTCTCCTTAAATTAAAGACTTCTAGGCCAATCCAGAGTCTGGAAACTGGACTCACTAGTTTGCATCCAGGCATCAAGTCTGCTCACAAGTAGAGTCATTGTGATTGCCTCCTTACCTTCAGATTCCACCTAACATGTAAAAGACAAACTAAACTTCAGACTGCCCTGGATTGGAGAAAGGAAAAGGCCTTCCCACACCTCCTTCATATGTGATTAAGATTTTTTTATTTGTTTTTTTATTTATTTTTTTATTTTTATTTATTTATTTATTTATTATTTATTTTTATTTATTTTTTTTTCCTGAAGGCTTTACATCCATTTTTATTCATTTAATCCTCACAAGAACTCCATAAAGACAGTACTATCATTATCCCATTTTATAGTTGAAGAGATTGACACACAGAGAGGTAACTGGCCAAAGGTCACACAGCTAGTGAGTGGTTGAGCAAAGATTCAAACACACACAACACAGCTCCACAGCTTATAAGCCCTAACCACTACCCTGCTCATGGCTTCTAAAAGAGGACGAAAAAAAAATTAACTTTAAAATGCAGAACAAGGGGGCTCTTGGGTGGCTCAGTCATTAGGTGTCTGCCTTCGGTTCGGATCAGGATCCCAGGGTCCTGGGACCAAGCCCTGCATTGGGCTTCTTGTTCTGTGGGAAGCCTTCTTCTCCCTCTCCTGCTCCCCGTTTATGTTCCCTCTCTTGCTGTGTCTCTCTCTGTTGTTGGTCACACCTACCAGGGATATGAACAATTCAAGTGATGAAATATGAGATAACACAGTCATAATAAATACTGTGGTAATGAATTCTCATAAGTATGTGTATGTGTGACCGCATGCTAACATACTTGCTATAGCAATAGTTAATGTCCAGTAAAACTGAGAAATACCCCAGCTGCTGCTAGGGAAACATGGAAAAGTGCCACTAGATGTAGTAACTCTTAAAATGTTTATAGAACCACAAACCTTTCACATTAAAGAATGGAAAATACTGGATATTCTTTCCAGAATAACACACATATACACAGGTTTGGAAATGTTCAAGGGTTTCATGAAACTCCTAAAGTCCTAAGGTCCAAGTCAAATGTTTGTGAGTTTAATTAACATATGCATACAAGAGAAAAAGACAGAAAACAAAGATGTCTGACCCTGTACCTGGAGATCGCAAAATCTTTACAAAAGTGCCTACCTGAGAACATGAGGCAAACAAATCTTTTTCCACCAAAATGAGAGAAAAATGGGAACCATCATAATGCTATAGAAGAAATGGGCAATGACTGGACTTTACATGGCAATCAAGCTACCAATGTTGAAGGGATATATATTGCTTCTGACATGGGATATGGCCAGGCATGGGTAGTCAAATTAACAAATATTTAAATCCATCCATTGTATAGCATTATTTTTTCTCTCTCAATCTTAGGATGATGATTTCTTACATGACATCCATTTTTAATACTGTTACCATCTGTCTTTATAGAAATGTTTTGCTTAATTAAGCCTTACATCTCTACTTTGTCCTATGCATCACCTTATACAGACTTAGTGCGGATAAATGGTGTAAATCTGATTTTAAAAAGAAAGATAGGGTGCTTGGGTGTCTCGTTTGCTTAAGCGACCCACTCCTGATTTCAGCTTAGGACATGATCTCACGGTCGTGAGTTGGAACCCCATGTCGGGCTTCATGCTGAATGAAGAGCCTGCTTGAGATTCTCTCTCTCCTTCTCCTTCTGTCTCTCAACTTCTCTTTGCTCACTTTCCCTCTAAAAAGATAAAAGAAAAAAAATAAAATAAGAGAAGTCACCTGAGTTCATAAAAGCACTAGAAACACAGCTGGAACTCAACATAAAATTGTCTTGGGACAGCCCAGTTTTCTGTACACCATGTATGTGCCGATGTAGGAAAGTGAACTAACCTGTGATGTCCCCACTTAATTTTCTGGAACTCAAAACATCTTCAAAATTTGCTAACTGTAAATTTAAAATGGAGCACATCCAGGCTGAATAACCCCTTTATGACAGCATTCTGTAATTGGTCCTGCTTCTCTTCTTTCTATTCTTTCCAGTTTCAAATACCTAATGGCAACAGGCAGGGTTTAGAGCTATGGACCTCCACACATAACAGTACTGGGAGGAGCTGGTTATATTTGTTTTTCTCCTGATGTTTGTGTTTATTTATTGTAAAAAACCTCAGTAAAATTGAGAGCAATGGATTTGAATCAATGGAGCACGGGAAAAAAATAGATGACAGAAGGGTAAAGTCAGCTGATGGGGGTGATGATTTAGCAGGCAGTTTGTGTGTAGTCACTGTAAGAGGAAGTGGGATATGCATAATTCATTCATCATTCAGCAATTTGAACAATGAAAGAAAAAGAAAAGAAAAGGAAAAAAAGAGAGAAGTTGGGGGGGAGAAGGCAAGAAGGCAAGAAGGAAGGAAGCCAAGAAGGAGAGAGAGAGAGAGATGGAGGAAAGGGAGCAAGTGTCAAGAAATGGTGTGTTCAGTGATTCCTGACATTGTTTCTTCCAGGGCTGTGCATTGGATTTTGAACAATGTCGGGGGACAGAGAACTACTTGCAATCCCTATCCTCAAGCACATAATCTAAATTAATCAGTTAAGTTTGCAATACATAAAATTATTAGAAAGGAATACAAGAGAGGATCAGGTCAATTGCTAAGAAGTTCTATATAAATATAAAAATAGAAGGGCCCAAATTAGTTAGGTTGAAAAATAGAAAAGTTGTATGGATGAGGTGGAATTTGAGCCAAGCTTCAATGAGTAATATCAAGCAGAAAAACAGCATTAACAGGCTTGAGAAACTATATTTAAACTGGTTTGACTAAAAGGGGGAGTTCTGTTGGGGAGTTAAGGGAAAAAGTTACATATGGAGGATGGAGAAAGGTTCTGGGGAAATTTATTTAAAATGCACTCAATATGTCATGATGTTAGTAACTCCAGCAGACTGTTGAGCACAAAAAATAAATTGCAAAGCAGTGTGACAAGAGAAATGTGGTTTTAAAAGTACCAAATTCTGAGTCATGGGACTAGCATTCTATTTCTAATTCATCCACTTACTGGTGGGTGGTAGCTCTGGGTTTGGACATTTGTAAGTCTGTTTCTCAGTAACGATGACAATAAAATATGCTTTGCATAGCTTTATGAAGATTAAATGGCACAGTTAATCAATTAATGAACACTATATAAGTTCTATATAAATTTACATAGTAGCTCTCTGTAAGTTTAAATAAGTTTTTTGCTGGTGGCATCTACATAACATTTTACTTCATGTGATTTTTTTTTATTGAGATATGTGACCTACAGCACTGTGTGAGTTTAGGGTGTACCATGTGTTGACTAGAGACATTTGTAGATTGCAGTATGATTACCACTTTGCATTAGCGAACACTTCCTCCTATATTCCTAACATGACAGCAGAACTCTGGAAGTAAGGTTAGCCTGACAGAAGCAACAGAATGAATTGGTGTGGGGAGAGACTGGAGTCAGATTGGTCAAGAAATAAAAGCAGAAATGCAGATAGGAGAAGCTGGGGGATTGAAACAAGATGAATGCAAGAACTGAGTGAAGAATGTTGACACCACTGACCTAAACAAGTAATACCTAAGGGAAAAGAAACTAGGGACCCAGGTTTTTCTGTTCTTCTCCTTCACAAGATGGCTGCAGCAGCTCTAGGTAGTACATGGGGAAGGGCAAAGGGGGAGGGGCATGAGAGCTAAGAAAAAGCCAAAGGTTCTCTGGAAGACCCACCCTTTAAAGTTTCACTTTGACTTTATTATCCAGAATTGCATTACTGGACCAGCCCTGGCCGGAACGTGACTAGAGAAAGAGGCACTCTCTGTGGGTAAAGTTTGAAGTAAGCAATTACTTGGTTTTGCCCAGGGCCAGTCCTCCAGGGACTTCTGAGAATCTTAAATGAAATATCTATGGCCCTAGGTTCAGGTCATGATCACAGTGTCCTGGGACGGAGTCCTGCATGGGTTCCTTTCTCAGCAGGGAGCCTGCTTCTCCCTCTGCCTCCCACTCCTCCTGCTTGTGTTCTCTCTCTGATAAATAAATAAATAAAATCTTTAAAAATAAATGAACTATCTAAACTGCTTATCCCACTGTCTATAGGAAACTACAGTAACTGCTCAATAAAGTACATTCCTAATAATTTCTAATTAAGCCAAAATACATGAAGGTCTACCAAGTAGCAGGCAGTGGCTACCTCCTGGAAAAAAATAACTGAAAAAAATGTGATTTCTGAAGAATTTCAATTCTAGACTCTAAAGAAATAGTGGCTTAAAAACCAAGTGAAAATATATCACAGGCAACCGGAGAGTCAGGGAAAGAAATCATGATTTTAAACTGAATATCACAGGTTTAGAGCTGAACTATGAGATAATTATTTTTTCGAGATAATTTTATATAAATAGAATGTGAGCTCCCAGGATTCATGTTTAAAAACTCTTAAAGAATAAACAAAAAAGAAGGGCCTGAGTTGAGAGGAGCAAACTTTACTAATGTTGTTATGAAAGTCAAGAAAAACACATTTTGTAGTTAAGAAGTTGCAGCTTACTAGAACCAAATTCTACAGGACGTCAGCAACCATAAGGACAAAAGAAAGATCTAGCAAAAATAACTTTACGGATGGCTGCACTTCAGCAAAACCCTGGGTGCGCAAGTCACATTTCCAGGAATCAAAGAAGGAAAGATTGTTGGAGGACGGATACAGTGAGTTAAAGGCATTTATTTAAGACTGGAACACAACTGGCAGTTAAACCACAATGAAATAAAACCGTGGCTAGATGAGGCAGGCTGTCCAGTGAAGAACCTTTTTAAGAAAGGAAAGCCCAAGTGTGCTTGAGGGCAAGGAGGGAGGAATCACTGTGATAAGAAAGCCTTAAGTTGTGGTAAAGAAAACAGATAAGTTCCAGAGAAAAATGGCTCAAAATAAAAGCTAAACAAAAGTGACTGTGTATGTGGGGCACGAGTGTCACATAGGAAAGGACAGGAGGAGAGCATAGCACGGAGCTGGGATGGATGGTGAAGGTTACAGTGATCTCTGCTGGGATGAAGTTTGGTTTGTGAGGAAGGAGGATGTGAGAGCAGGTTTGGAATGAAGCCTCAGGAGAAAGCATCAAGGACTCAGATGGGATAAGTAGAAGAACTTCCAAGAACTAGCAAATGCCACACTGTAGCTAGAATCAGTATGTCAGTCAACGCCACCTCTTCTTAGAGAAGGAATTTAAAACCAGAGGATATCTTAGAAACCTATTCTTTTTTTTTTTTTTCCTAGTAATCTAAAGAGAGGCATAGATAGAGTAACTTCTGGAATTGTTTTAGATTGGCAGTTGATGCTGAAGTCTTGTTTAAAAGTAAGAGACTTTAGGAATCCAGACACATCGAGACTGAGAAGTAAGAAGCATCAAAGCAAGGAATGGGCAGGTGGGAGAAGGGGACGTAGCCCAAGGAAGTTAAGAGATGGAGGTAAAATGGGCCGGCATGTGGGTCGGGAGGATGAGAGACACAGAGAAGTAGGTTCAATGGAGATAAAAGAGGGAGAATGGCAGGTAAAGACTTGTCCTTGTGAGGAGCCCAGGAGCTCTGAAATGTTAGGGGTGGAAAGCTGGCCTATTGTGTGCATTTCTAGAGTATGGCAGCTGTACATTGGAAGTAGAATGCCAGAATGTTCAAACAATGAATTCATAACCCCTGCCTGATGAACTGACACCAGGAAGGCCAGTGTTGCCGAGAATGATGGTGAGTAGGAAAGACTAGGAACCAAATATGCTCATAACGACTGAGAGCACAAGCTCTGTATGGGACCCAACTTGGGCTCCCAGTGATACCCCTTAACAGCTGCTGGTCTTTGGACAAGTTATTTAACCACAGTACACTCCATTCTCCTCCATCACGCATGGAAATCATAAAAGCGGACTTCTAAAGTATGATGAAGGAGAAGGAAGGCATGCAGAGGGCTTAGTATCATCACAGCACAGAAAAATTGCTGAGTAAATGGTAGGAATATCCGTAGGCCTATAAAAGCTGAATGCAGGAAGCCCTACAAGGCAGCAGCAGTGATGATCTGGAGTCGGAAAGGAGACACTCAAGGGACCTAGAAAGGTAAGGTAAGGAAATGTAGGGGAAAGGGCAGTATTATGGCAGGACCTTTGAAAAAGCTGGGACTCCGTTGAAAATGGTGGAGGGAACAAGTGTCTGTGAAGACACCAAGACGAAGGAAGAAATGACAATGACAAATAGGCTGAAGATAAATGGAATGTCCCTGATATCTAGAAGGGACTTCTTAAATCAAAATCCAAAAAAAAAAAAAAAAAAAAAAAGGAAGAAAAAATGGAGAAGAGAAGAGCCAAGGCGGGTATGTACAAAGAAGAGACAAGCATGAAAATTTTACCCGTCACAAGCCCTGGAAAGGATTAGAAGTTTCTATCCCCTCTCACCATCAAGACGGGTCAAATGTATCCACTTTTTAAAAAGGGAGGGAAGCATCTGTTTCTCGAAAAATCCAGGGCCTAAGTGTTTGTGTTCTGTTATCCCAAGAGCCAAGAACATAAAGTCAGAAAGAAAGATCACGTAGGACATCGCCACATATGTGCTCACTAAAGCCAAATGAGCTTTCACAGAACTTGGTCCTTGTAACTAGAAAAAACGACATAGAGCATTTTTTATGTGGCTTTTTTTTTTTTTTTTTCTGGCATTATTTTTCCATCACCTTGCTCAGGCCTCAAATATGTTTAAATTGTCATGGTTTAACATGAATGAGAGATATGACCTAATGTCATAGGTTATTTTCCCACAGAAAAATATTGCTTACTGTATGACATAAGTGCTAAGATTCTGCTGAAAAACAGGTAAAAAACATCTTCCTACAGATTTCCTAAAAATAGGAAGAACCCGTCTTGACCATTCCCAATATTAACATCCATCAACTTCAGCTCCAAATTCCTCTTTTTCCATTTCTTCGAGAGGTCTTCCATTACCCTTGTATCTCCTGCTTCCCTTTTACATTTTACTGGACTACAGAACTTGAATTTTTCTATTCATTCACTGCCATCCAAAACCAGGAGTTGCCATATGGTGTACGCTGCATTACAATGGTGTTTGTGAGATTTTGCTGGAAAATTGCAGGGGGAGGGGTAGTCTACCTTAAGGCCATATTATTTGCATATGAGGACTTAATACCATTTCAATAAGTGAAAATCACAGCCTTCCAACACAAAACCAGTTATTAGAAAAAAATGCCATCAGCAAAATAACAAAGCTTAAACTGACCACATAAGATGGAAGAGAATGGAAGTTCAGGTCACTAAAACACCATTGGCTCTAATCTTTCCCATGAACCTTAGTATTCCTGGATTTCTCCATATTCTTCTTTGTACATTTTATAAAAAATCACTTTCAGGTTTATGGAAAATGCAGCATAAAGTGAGCAGGTTTTTTTCAATGTGTTACATGGAAGAAAGAACAGCAACTAAGATTTTTGTGATTACTTTGATAGACTTCCAGTAGGAGTATTTAGTTTATCTGCACATAGAAAATGAATATTAAAATATTCATACCCCAAGGCTACAAGAAAAAGTAGATAACAGCTGTTGGTCTAAAATGTGGTTTCATTATGCAGAGATTGGAATAAGCTTGTAATTATGAATTAGAGGGAGAGCAGTTGAAAAAAATGTTGAATTGGTTTCTAACCCCAACATTTAAAATCAGTTTGCTGTTAAGAAATAAAGCAAGTGTTCACACCATTTCCCTCAATAAGCTTTCAAGTGGTATCAGCAATAGCAGACTTGCTTTTGCTCACCTCAAAGAGGAATGTGCAATAAATCCTTCACACAAATTTCTATATGATTTTTTTTTCCAAAGCAAGTTCAAGTATCTTATACCAAGTCCATATTCCAAACTAACAAAACCCCACTTTAATATTTCTTTTAGACGTAAAGACATAATAAATACAAAGAAATAAGGTTTTAAAACATGATTTTGATTAATAACACAGATTACAAGTTTCTTACTGAGATGTACTTTTCTTGGACGTGATACAATGACAGTGAAGAAAACATTGTTTCATTTAGTTACAATGTTAGATGAACAAAATAAAGTTTATTAACTTTCTTGTTGCACAATGGAAAAAATTAATCTCTTTTCCAATTGTTCAAATATTAATTCACTGAGAATTGTGACTTTGGTTTGAAAGAATTTATTTTAAGAAATTTAACCTCCCAAATACACACATAATGCATACAGTGAATTATTTAGAACACCATGCAGTATAAATTATATTTCCCTCTTCCCTCATTTCGCTGCTCCTCCATTATAATCTGTTAAGAAACTGAATAATTACTGAAAAAAAGATAAAATATAATTAAACAATATGAAGAGTGGCTAAGAGAAGGTTTTGCACTGATGTGACACATTTCATTAAGAATTACTAAGCATTTTTAAAATATCTTCTGAGATTAAGTATTATTATCCTTTCTTAAAGATGAAGAAAATGAGAAAAGAAATTATGTACTAGACCCATGATGGACATGAGTTGAGTATTACAGAAAAAAAATTAAAAATGGGAAACTTTGTGTCCGTTATTTGCTGTGACATGAACTTTTGGCTAACTTATGTGTGTTTTGATACAATGAACCACACACTTCCTTGTTATATTTTCCTTTTGGGGGGTAGATTTTATTTATTTATTTTAGAGAAAGAGAGCATGAATGTGAGGAAGAGAAGAGGGAGAGAGAATCTCAAGCAGACTCCCCACTGAGCAGCGTCTGAATGATTTGGGGCTCAATCTGAGGACCCTAAGATTATGACCTGAGTCAGAGACTTAACAGTCTGGGCCACCCAGGTGCCTTGCTATTTTTTCTTCTGATACTAACACTCTTCCGTTCTAACTCTAAGATGTGCTTAGAGAACCAAAGGGAAGACAAACACCCAGACTCTTTCCTCCAGCCTCCATCTCCTGGGTCAGATGGGGATCAGGAAGGAAAACAGACAGGGTTGGGGGATGGGTGAAACAGGAGAAGGGGATGACGAGTACACTTCTGATGAACACTGAGCAATGTATGGAAATGCTGAATCACTCTACTGAACACTTGAAAGTAATGTAACACTGTGTGTGAGCTATACTGAAATTAAAATTAAAAACTTAATAAAATTTAGAAATAAAGAACAGCAGACAGCACCCAGAAACGTGGTAACAATTCCTTGAACACTAAGCAGCATTTTTACATTCTAGCTGTCCCTGCAAACAAATGGCATAACCGGGGCACCTGGGTGGCTCAGTCAGTTAAGCCTCTGCCTTCATCTCAGGTCTTGATCCCGGGTCCTGGGATCAAGCCCTGCTTCTGGCTCCATGCTCAGTGGGGAGCCTGCTTCTCTCTCTCCTGCTCCCCCTGCTTCTTCTCCCTCTCTCTCTCTGTCAAATAAATAAATTTTTTTTAAAAAAAAGGACAGAAGGGACGCCTGGGTGGCTCAGTTGGTTAAGCAGCTGCCTTCGGCTCAGGTCATGATCCCAGCGTCCTGGGATCGAGTCCCACATTGGGCTCCTTGCTTGGCAGGGAGCCTGCTTCTCCCTCTGCCTCTGCCTGCCTCTCTGCCTGCCTCTCTGTCTGCCTGTGCTCGCTCTCTCTCCCTCTCTCTCCCTCTCTCTCCCTTTCTCTCTGACAAATAAATAAATAAAATCTAAAAAAAAAAAAAAAAGGACAGAAAAACCATCAGCCAGATAATATTTTTTTTAAATTCAGAGTCATTATTTTAGAATAATATTAACAGTACAGCTGAAGTGGAAAGTAAAAGAAAAGAAGTTCATCTTGACCTCATTTTTGAAGTAACGTGGTGAAGAACACTTATTCTGTTTCTGTGGGGCCAAGGGTCAGAAGACAAAAGACAAACCACATGATAGTTAAATCTCCCACTCCCTGCTAAGCTCTGTTAATATGTTCAATAGCTGAGTGTACACAGGACTTCCAGTCCCTTCCCTAAACATATGGCAGGCAAGAAGACAAGTGGACCTCCAATATTGAAAGTGGCTTGTTACTGACATACTGGCAGACAAAAACAACTTGCTCATCATCATAAAGATAACTTTCCTGCTTTTCTCAACAGGAAGAGGAGAAATTCTCAAAAGTGGGATCAATGGAAAATCTGCTCTCACGCTCATTCTAATAAAGAAGATGTAACATAAAAATTACAATTTTAATTTTTTTTAGATCAAAAACTTTTCTAAATGACTTACAAGCAAACATAGAACACTAAAAGGGTAGATCCCTTTCCCCCAAAGCAGACAGTAAATAGTTAACGTAAGTACACAGTTAACATGTTTGACTGTTTATATGAGACCGTCTCTCTGATGTTTTAATTAAAAGTTTATGAGTAGTATTAAATAGCAATATAAGTATTTTTTTTAAATTCCTAGTTATATTTTGCTGCTATTTTTTCTAAGACAACACAAAGGTAGTAGAAACCATTAAAGAACTATGGAAATTTTGAAAAAAAAATTGATATATATCTCCTCCTGAATGCCAACACACAATTTTGTGACAAAATGGGACTCCATTCTCTCCTGCATTTTGGTTTAATTTTTGGTGGAAAATAACAATAAAAATGTCTTGATAAATAAAAACCAGATCAAACCTATAGAGGAGGCTAAGAAAGATATAATTGTCTTTAAAAATACTGTCCAAATATTAATTAATCCATATTAAAAAAATAAGGTAGGGAAACACTATCTTTACCCTCTGATGCGGAAACAGACAATGTAGTCAGGACTCTAACCTCAGGACTTGGGCTGGGATCCTTTGTCTTCAATGGCACGTCACTTCTTAACTCCAGGAACAGTCAGGAGGAGGAAGGCACGCGTCAGGTTCCAGTTGTTTCAGAACTTTTGAGAGAGCTCCTCTGAGAACCTTTGATTTGTGTTTATCCTCTGAATCCCACCCACTTCTATTAATTGAACACCTTTCTTCCAAGATAGCGCTCCACGGCACACACAGCCTGCACCGTGTTAATTGAGCCCCTTTGGGGGAAAGTATCGTTTAAATATAACAATATATTCAGAACCCTAAAATAATTTGATCTATAATAAATTCTTAAGCAAGGGAGGAAGGCCAGCCTGGGGACCCAGGGAGGGGAAGATTGCCAGGTACGAAGTCAGAGATTCACAAGGAAGTTGTAGAAGCTCCTTCCCTGGAGACTTTTAAAAATAGAATAGACAGCCCTCAACATACAGTGTGTAGGAGGCCCCATTATACTTTGTTATGAAAGAACTTCACTACAGGTTTCCTTAGGCTTGATTAAAAAAAAAAAAAAAATGGGAGGAGGGTGAGGGAAAGCCGCCTGATATCAGGGAAATTCAGTTTAAGAAATGTCCTTGATAGTGAATGAAGTCTGTTCATTTTAATATGAATTCTCTGATTTTGGCAATTGATTTTGGGGAGAAAGTCTTACATGAATTTAAATTCTAATATCTATCTGATGACACTGCTTTAAATTTTTAGCTTCATTTTATATTACTCTTGTGTTCACTGCACTGTTTGTGCTATTTTTGGAAGTTCAGAACTTATAAGGTCAAGAAGAAATTGAAAGTTGCTTGGATATTTTACCTTTTATCCTCCTTTTAGACCATGATCCTCATATATTTGAAAGTATATGTAAACACACACCTATACATATATATGATTTAATAATAGCTTTTCTGGGAAAATTAATAATATTTTAAGTATAGTTCATCTTTTCATTAACAAACTATGGAATACATTAATCAAAAATTCCACACAACTTTCTTCTTTGATATGATTTAAGACATCATGAACAGATCCTTTGGAAACAAATCTTTTTCTCAAAAAAAAAAAAAACACACACACACACAAGAAAAATTTATCTTAATCCAGTATCTCCACCTACATAGAGCATCATAATGACCCGCAGTAGACATTACCCCATTCAAGACTTGGACCACTTCTTTATCTTTATGATTAACAATTTGTATTTGAACCCTTCCAAAGACTACTGAGATTCCTTTTGCATTCTATATTTGGTTAAACTTACCATTCTCTCTTCATTGAATTGCAATGCAAGTAACACAACTAATATGTCTTTTGGCTACACAGATACACCAACCACGCAAGACTAAATTTGCAGATACATACACTAGGCCAAGTGCATCATAATATAATCGTGTACCTAGGAGTTAATGACATTTTTTATCCTAATTGTAAATTCATCTATATTTTTAAGAAAATCCATCCTCATTTTTCAGAAATGGTAATCAAGAACATAGAGCATGTTAATTCTGCACTTTAATAAGGAATTTTCAGTAACATGCTGAGATTTTCAGTTTGTCACCTTGGGCTGAGACACTTATCCCCTGTATTAGTTTTCTCTTGCTGCTGCAATAAATTACCATAAAGTTGATGACTTAAAGCCACACATTTATTATCTCCATGTGCCAGAGCTCAGAAGTCTGGCATGGTTTTTGCTGGACTGAAAATCAAGGTGTTGATAGGGCTGGCAGTTGTTTCTGAAGGCTCCTGGGGAAAATCTGTGTCTTTGCCTTTTCCTATTTTAGAGACGCCCCATTCCTTGGCACCTAATCCCCTCCTTCATGTTCAGATCTAACAATGGCACCTGGAATCCCTCTGGACCTCACCCTGCTTCACTCTGATCTACTCTTCCGCCTCCCTCTTCCACTGTGCAGAATGCTTGTGATTCTGTGACGATCCCCTGGACAACACAGGCTTATACCCCTATTTTAAACCCCGCTGATTATCAACGTTAATTCCATCTGGGACTTGAATTCCTCTTTATACCAAATTCACCATTTCCAAGGATTAGAAGGTGGATCTCTCTGGGAGGCAATCATTGTCTACAACATACCCCCTCCAAATAGCAACTACAGATTTATCATAAATTCTCCTATTCCTAACAAACTACAGTAGTTTAAATATCATCTGAAAAATGTGTTTACCTAAACTGTGTAATTCCCAAACCATCTTCCCACCAAGCTTTTTAAAGATTTTATTTACTTTTTTGAGAGAGAGAGAGAGAGAGAGAGAGAGAGAGCAAATGCAAGCTGGGGGAGGAGCAGAGGGAGAGGGACAAGCAGACTCCCTGCTGAGCTCAGAGCCCTACCCAGGGCTCCAACCCAAGACCCTGAGTTCATGACCCCTGAACGCTAAACTCACTAAGCCACCCAGACACCCCTCCCACCAATTAGAGGCTATTTTTAAGTTTTATTGTTCTCTTATATAATATTATTTTCAAAACTCCTTAGGAAAAAAGGTATGATATAAAGTGAATAGTAGTTTTTGTTTGTTTGTTTGTTTTATTTATTTATTTTTTAAAATTTTTTATTTTTTAAAAACATATATTTTTATCCCCAGGGGTACAGGTCTGTGAATCGCCAGGTTTACACACTTCACAGCACTCACCAAAGCACATACCCTCCCCAATGTCCATAAGCCCACCCCCCTTCTCCCAACCCCCCTCCCCCCAGAACCCTCAGTTTGTTTTGTGAGATTAAGAGTCACTTATGGTTTGTCTCCCTCCCAATCCCATCTTATTTCATTTATTCTTCTCCTACCCCCCTTAACCCCCCATGTTGCACCACCACTTCCTCATATCAGGGAGATCATATGATAGTTGTCTTTCTCCGCTTCTTTGTTTTTGTTTTTTGTTTTTTGTTTTTTGTTTTTTGTTTTAGTTAGAGTCTACACCTCAATGCATGATAGAGAACTTGGATTAATATCATCTCTAGGGGCGCCTGGGTGGCTCAGTGGGTTAAAGCCTCTGCCTTCGGCTCAGGTCATGATCCCAGGGTCGTGGGATCGAGCACCGCATCGGGCTCTCTGCTCAGCAGGGAGCCTGCTTCCCTCTCTCTCTCTCTGCCTGCCTCTCTGTCTACTTGTGATCTCTCTCTGTCAAATAAATAAATAAAATCTTTAAAAAATAATAATAATAATATCATCTCTATATATGGGAAAGTGGGGCCCCTTGCCCTGGGCGCTAGCCTTTAGGAACTCCTTTTCTGGATTTTTTTCTGGCCCTGACCCTCCTGTTGGCAAGAAGCCTGTAGAAAGGGGTCTGGCTACTCCGAGTCCTTACCTGCTAGACCACAGTCACAGTGTCTGGTACCCTGGAAGTCTCTAATTATGTGGCCCAGATTATAAGGACCATTGGCCCCTTCTCCCCAAGTTTACCCTATCAGTAATATAAAAGTTCCCCCCATATCTAAAAGTAGAGCCTTTCTATGAAACCCTCCCTAAGACAAAATGGCATAAAGCACTTTCCAAAAGGTCCTGTTGGACCACTGCACTTTTTCAAAAGACCTGTTAGTACACTCAGTAATGCCTTTTTTTGTAAATGCAAAAATCCCTTTCAGATTTCTTCTGGTTAGTGAGTACAGGTACCCATGCATGTCTTTTCCAAAAGCAAATGGGTATAAGGTGAACTTTCAGAAAGTGGGGGATACCTCTACACACCCCCAGGACTAAGCGTTGCATATGAAGTTTGGAATGCAGGCTGGCATCTCCACACTAGGGCCTACAGGACTGTATAGTAGCCAACCAGAGAGAGTGGAAGAAGAGGAGATGGGCGGGGGGGTGCCGTGCCCAGAGGTCCCTGTCTAGCTCTCCCAGGCATCATCCTGCAGTACAGATCTCCTAGGGGTTCTAGAATTCAAATTCAAATCTGACCTGCCAAGTTGTGATAACTTACATTTGTCAAGGTAGGAGGATAAAACATATTTATGTGAGGATTTGTTAGTTTGATTTATTTGATTTAGAAGTTTGACTTTGAAATATTTACACATAGGTTATGTGGGCTTCCCCTTATACACTCCTGCCTGGGGCCTTAAAACTACTGGGGGCCAGTCTGTCTTAAATGTCTTCATTCTGACATTTTCATTCAAATTAAATTTGTACATCAATAGGACAAATTAATATCCCTCAAAATAACAGTTTTCAGAAATGTATGTAACTTTCCTCACCTAATTCAAATTATTCTGAGACTATCAAAATTTGTTAATTTCAGTGCTTCAAGGACCTCGGTGATTCTTGCTTCATTTTCTTATTACCATAAGAGGAAGCTATTATTACTCATGAATATATACCCATATCTATCATCTATATATCTCTTTATCTCTTGATGTATGTATACATATATATATATTCTCTCTCCAGAGAGATAGATAGATAGATACACACACATATACATGTATCTGTATAAACAGGGATCTGAGTTAGTTTATTTTTGTGGGAATCCAGGAGAAATAGTAAGAACTCTGGACAGAGCACCTGGGTGGCTTAGTCGGTCAAGAATCCAACTCTCGATTTCAGCTTAGGTCATGATCTCAGGATCCTGGGATCAAGCCCTATGTCAGGCTCATGCTCAGCAAGGAGTCTGCTTCAGGATTCTCTCCTTTTCCCCCGTCCCTTCCCTCCTCTCTAAAATAAATAAATAAATCTTAAAAAAAAAAAAAAAAAGAAAGAAAAGAAAAAAGAACTCTGGGGACTCAGAACAAGCAAGGCCTAAAGATTCTCCATAGAGAAACTGAGAGCAAGAAAGATAAAGCCACTGGAGGTAGTAATGGATTTTCATCATTGTTTCACTTTTAGAATTATGAAATAAAAACTGGAGAATACAAGTAGCTTTAAATTGACATCCATACTTATTCATTGAGTCAACAAATACAATTTTAATTTGGCAAAAAACATTTACAGAAATGCAAATGCAAGGTCTTGTTTTTAAAATATGAATCTGAAAGCCATAGGGAAAAACTAGGATATAATGATCAAGAGCAAATCTATCCAAGCCTGGTCTTGTGGACTAACACCATCCCTGATAAATGTGCATTAATCTCATATTGAAGGTCATTCTTGTTTTTAATATATTACCTCTGTGTAGCTACAGTTTTAACTGTTTGTGTTATTTATAACAATGAAATCAATCCCAGGTTGTTTTCTTATATTCAACCTCCCTTTGAAGAGAAACTCTAGAAAGAACAAGCATATTTCTAATTTCTTATTGATTATGATTTCTACTGGTTATGGATAGCAATTATATAAATTTGACAAGGTTCATCCCTTTTAGTTTGAGCCATTAAAAATCAATTAGTCTTTGTTTTGTAGAACTTTCATATATATATATATATATATATATAATTGGATTGTTCTTTCTTGAAAGATCCTTTGATTATGTGTTCTACCAAAGAACATTGGGAATTCAATTAACTCCAAAAAATTACTAAATCCTAGGAAGTATTTTACAAAATGTCATTTTTTACTTAATAAAGGGACAGCCCCATATTTCATGAGTTCCCATTCATCTGACAGAGCTGTGGTGTTTGTAATTGTGTATATAAAGCCATCAGTCTTCTAGAACCATCTTTAGCTGAGCAAGCCCCAAAGCATGGTCCATTCTGCTCATATCTGATCAGCATCTTTATAGCTTATCAGCCTTGGGGTTCAATTTTGTTTTGGATGCTTTTATAAATGAGCACAATCACTGGTGAATCTGTTCTTCCAGATTGCAAAGAGAAAAATCGAGAGAGGAACTTTAGTAGATTACTGTGTCATTGAGAATAAAGTACAAGCACAAATGTACCTAAAGTAGTCACAGAGATGATTTTTTTGGGTGTACATTTTCAGGTTTATTTCAGTAAAATTAGATGATTGTCTTAGTTATTACTGTTTTTGAAGTTATGCTCTTACCCCAGGCTAGGAGTATGATCAATGCATTATCTAACTAAATCAATTGTCCCAAAGTACTATTTTTTTTCCTTAAAAGAAAGGAAAGATAACAGAAAAGAGGAACAGCAATAGAGAGAAAGCATAAGAATTATTTCAGGACTTTCTCCTTCTGGACAGGTGTGGGATGCATTTTATACTTTCTAGTAGCTAGATTCGACAGTATGGCTGATCTCAGGATCCAAGGCAGGCACAGGAATAGCAGGAGTCAAGAGGAAATTTGAACCACTTTAATGGCTTTTGCATTTACAAAATTTCTCTGTGAAAGTGTTCATAATATTTGCCTCAGTGAGTTGCTTCTTAAGTCAGTAGAATAATTGAAGTGTAATATCTAAAGAAAAGTCATATATTGTACACACATTTATGAAAATATTTTGCTCTAATCAATGTAGATCAAATAAAATATATCAGTTAATATTTTAATAAAGGAAATAAAATTTCCAAAGTTCGGGATATCAAATAGTCAAAAGGACCATGAGAGTGTCAAAGAAACTCCGGTGCCTGGCCAAGGATAATTTTCCTCAGTTACATTAGAAACTCAGAGGAGGAATTTCAGTGTCAAAAATCCACGTTCAGTGGCGCCTGGGTTAAAGCCTCTGGCTTCCGCTCAGGTCATGATCCCAGGGTCCTGGGATCTACCAACATCGGGCTCTCTGCTAAGCAGGGAGCCTGCTTCCCTTCCTCTCTCTGCCTGCCTCTCTGCCTGCTTGTGATCTGTCTGTCAAATAAATAAAATCTTCAAAAAAAAAATCCATGTTCATCTTGTCCATTTCTGGAAACATACTTCTCAGTAGTTATGAAGTATAACAATATCCTAGAGTTTATTCTCTGCACAGTAGGAGCAAACACTGACATAAATGAGGCTCAGCATACGTGCAGTTGGTACACTTTCTATCTACTCATTCTGTGTGGGGCATAGTATTCGATGACACCTTCCTTAGAACATTTACAACACGTTTGTCAAGTAAATGTTTGTGTCCCTCCCAAAGTCATATAACACAAACCTGTCCTCCAATATGATGGCATTAGGAAGGCAGTTAGAATTAGATGAAGACATAGGAGTGGAGCCCCCATGAAAAGAACTTAGTGTCTTTACAAGAGTCAGTGAGAGAGCTTGCTTCCTCTCTCTGCTGTCTAGCATGTGAGGACAGAGTGAGAAGTCTATAGTCTGGACCCAGGAAAGCATTCTCACTAAAACCCAACCATGCTGGCACCAGCCCCCAGAAATGAGAATTAAATTTCTGTTGTGTATAAGCCATACCATTTACAGTATTATAGCAACCCAAATGGACTAAGAGGAAGAACTGTAAATCGAAACACATCCCTGAGACTCCTTTAAGTGCATTTGTGCTCATAGTTCATTGTCAATGACATAATTTACTAAAGTTACTCTCTCAATGTGTAGCCCTCACGATGGTATCATTTGGAACTGGCCATCTATCCAACCACCTTGGCACTGAAAATCACTTTGGTTTACTTAGAGACTAACCAAAAATACCTGGTCTACCATCAAGACTTCTGGTTGCTTGAGCCCACAACTCATCATCTTGCCATTGTTACCTCAAATAGATATCACGAGAGAACTTCTTGTAAATAGAAAATGATTTAAATTAATTTTAAAAAATTTTCTAAATAAGACAAAACTATTTCATGTATTTCTCTAAAACTACAGTATATCACATTCCTATTCCTCATCCCAAGGTTCTTCTCTCTTCTTTTGCTCAATTCCATGAAACTAAGTATGAACTAAGTATGAACATGAAACTAAGTATGAACAAATATGAACAACATGGAGTTCAAAAGCAGCTGCCATTTTGGCCAGGCTACACTGTACTCAGAAGTTTGTGGAGAACTGGCTTGTAGGAAAACTGAACCCACTTTAGGATAGCCACAAAGACAAAAAAGATAAAGAAAGTGGACAAAATTGAATATCGAAGAGTATTAAACGTATGTGTGTATCTGATGGAGATAACGTCCTTATTGTCAAATTTGGTTGAGTCACACAAAGACATATGCTTGAAAGAAAGAAGAATTCTAAAAATTTACTGTCTGACTCATGGAGATAATTCAACCAGTCTTCCCATCCTTGGGTGAGGAGAAAAGGAGCTTTGAGCACACAGCAGGCATAGAAATAAAGCTGAACTAAAAAGAGCAGTAAATGAGAGATGAAACAGCAAACTTAACTGTAGATTTGAGGCCCATTCATGTCAGGTCTAGAGCAGCCAACTCCCTCCACTGGAAGGGACCACTAACATGGGGAGCCAGGGAAGCTCAGGAGAGAGGTGTGGCTCAGGAAGCAACAGTGACACTAGTTTGAAATCTTAAATAGACTTTAAAGAGACAAATAAGGGATGCTTGGGTGGCTCAGTTGGTTGGACGACTGCCTTCGGCTCAGGTCATGATCCCGGATTCCCGCGATGGAGTCCCGCATTGGGCTCCTAACTGCACGGGGAGTCTGCTTCTCTCTCTGACCTTCTCCTCGCTCATGTTCTCTCTCACTGTCGCTCTCTCAAATAAATAAATAAATAAAAATCTTTAAAAAAAAATAAAGAGACAAATAAATTAGAAATATGGGTACCTTTATGAAAACAGAAAATGGAAATGTGAGTAAAATTTTAGTAAAAACTCTGAATGGAATCTGGGGTCAGCAAAAGTTTTCCGTAAATGAGGATCTAAATAGAAGAAAATAAACAGCCTTCAGTCTCTGTGCTTGTCAGATTTGGAAAACAAGTGCAAGTGAAGGGTGACATTGCTTAAGCCGGGGGGGGGGGGTGCGGCCAGTTTGTTTTTTACTTTTAATTTTATTTATTTATTTATTTGTTTTTGTTTCTTTTTGTTTGTTTGTTTAAGTTTTTATTTAAATTCCATTTAGCATATAGTGTAATATTAGTTTCAGGAGCAGAAATTGGCAATTCACTACTTAAATGCAACATCCCGTGCTTATCACACGAGCCTTCCTTAATACCCATCACCCATCTAGCCCATCCTCCAACCCCCTCCCCTCCAGCAACCCTCAGTTTGTAAGGGTGTTTGATGATTTGCTTCCCTCTTTTTTTCCCCTCTGTGTTAATCTGTTTTATTTCTTAAACTCCACATGTGAATGAAATCATATGGTGTTTCTCTTTCTCTGAGTGATTTAGTTCACTTAGCATAATACACTCTAGCTCCATCCACATCATTGCAAATGGCAAGATTTCATTCTTTTGATAGTTGAGTAATATTCCATCATATATATATATATATATATATATATCCGTGTGTGTGTGTGTGTGTACCACATCTTCTTTACCCATTCATCAGTTGATGGACATTTTAGTTCTTTCCATAATTTAGTTATAGTTGATAGTGCGACTATAAAAATCAGGATGCATGTATCCCTTCAAATCAGTATCTTTGTATCCTTTATGTAAGTACTTAGTAGTACAATTGCTGGATCACAGACTAGTTCTATTTTTAACCTTTTGAGAAATCCCCTTACTGTTTTCCAGAGTGACTGCACCAGTTTGCATTTCCATCAAGAGTGTAAGAGGATCCCCCTTCCCTGCATTCTGGCCAACATCTGTTATTTCCTGATTTGTTAATTTTAGCCATTCTGATAGGTGTGAGGTGGTATCTCACTGTAGTTTTGATTTGTATTTCCCTGATGGTGAGTGATGTTGAACATCTTTTCATGTGTCTGTTGGCCATCCATGTGCCATCTTTTGAAATATGTCTATTCATGTCTTCTGTCCATTTCTTATCTTGATTACTTGGTTTTCAGGTGTTGAGATTCATAAATTCTTCATAGATTTTGGATACTAATCCTTTATAGGATATGTCATTTACAAATATCTTCCCCCATTCTGAAGATTGCCTTTTAGTTTTGTTGATTCTTTCCTTCACTATGCAGAAGCTTTTTATCTTGATGAAATCCCAGTAGTTCCTTTGGGATGAATAATGTATTTAGTAAGAAGTTTCTATGGCCAATGTCAAAGAAGTTACTGTCTGTGTTCTTCTCTAGGATTTTGACAGTTTCCTGTCTCACATTTAGTTATTTCATCCATTTTTTTTGTAAGTGTGTGTATAGTGTAAGAAAATGGTCCAGTTTCATTTTTTCGCATGTTGCTGTCCAGTTTTCCCAACACCTTTGTTGAACAGACTCGTCTTTTAAATTATTTAGTAATATATGGACCAGGAACTATACTATTAATCTCATTTGATAAATTACTTTGTAAGAAAGATAATATTACTTTTTCATTTTTATGTTGTTGTCCTAAGAACAAGAAACATGAGATATACCACCTTAAATTTTAAGTATAAAATATAGTATTATTTAATTATAGATATATGTTTTACAGCAGATCTAAAAAACTCACTCATCTTGCTTAACTGAAGCTTTATTCCAGTTGAATAACAACTTCTCATTTCCCACCCTGCCCTAGCCCTTGGAAACCACCATTCAACTCTTTGATTCTATATATTTGACTATTTTAAATACCTCATATAAGTTGGATTATTCAGTATGCATCCTTCTGAGACTAGCCTATCTCACTACGGATAATAGTCCTCAAGATTTACCCATGTTGTGGCACATTATTAGGACTTCTTCCTTTTAAAGGCTGAATAATACTCCATTACATGAATATACCATATTTTTTCATTCATTCATCTGTAGATGGACATTTAGGTTGCTTCTACATCTTGGCAATAAATAGTGCTACAATGAACTTTGGGATATAGGTATCTCTTCAAGATCCAATATCAATTCTTTCAGATAAACATCCAGAAATGGAATTTTTCAATCATATGGTAGTTCTATTTTTCTTATTTTGAGGTACCTACATACGATTTTCTACAGCTGCTATGTCATTTTGCATTCCCACCAATAGTTTACAGAAGTTTCAATTTCTTCACATTCTTGCCAACATTTGTCTTTTTTGGGGGGGAGGTTGGAGGGGAAAGTGTAAGATAATATCTCATTGCGGTTTTGATTTGCATTTGCCTTACAATTAGTGACACTAAGCATCATTTAAATACTTTTTAATCATCTGTGTATCTTCTTTGGAGAAATGTCTGTTCAGCTCTTTAGCCCATTGACAGAGTGAAAAAATAACCTGCGGAATGGGAGAAAATATTTGTAAACCACATATCTGATAAGTGTTGAGTTACAAAATATATAAGGAACTCCTACAACTTAATAGCAAAAAGACCAAGTAAGTTATTTTAAAATGGTCAGAGTTTTAGAGTTTAGGTCTAAAACCTGAGTAGTTTGTGGTTTGAGGGGCTACTGGTAGTGCAGAAAAATCAGAGTGAGATTAAAGTGCTCAAGCTCAGTGGATCACATGTTATCTTCCTCACCCACAGAAGCCTCCACAGCCACCTCCTCATCTAAAGAATCCAAGCAATGCTTAAAAATTCATTCCTTGACTTAATTCAGATGCAGCATTTAAATGAATGTCATCACATGACATTTTTCTATACCATGAAATCTGTTTATTTATCTTTTTAAAGATTTTACTTATTTATTTGACAGAGTGAGAGAGCACAAGCAGGCGTTCTATAGAGGAAGAGGAAGAAGCAGGCTCCCAGCTGAGCAGGGACCCCAATGTGGGGCCTGATTCCAGGACCCCGAGATCATGACCTGAGCTGAAGGCAGCCACTAAACTGACTGAGTCACCCAGGAACCCCAAAATCTATGTTTATATATAAGAGGAGGGAAGGCTTTTTAATTTATATTATGTGGACATAAATAGGTAAGTTAACCTGACATATTTGCCTTGTCGACTTAAAGTATTCTAAAACTACGCAGATTTCGTGAATAAGTTAAGCCTCATGCCCAACAGCTCAATAAAAATATATATTCTCACCACTTTTTCAGTTATTTCACTTTTTTCTTCATAATTTTAATGAGCACATTCACTTTGCCATTAAGATTACTTAATGTGATATAATCACAGGGACATTGACTTCTCCCCCTACCCGCCACTAAATATCACAGCAATGAAACTCCTGAGGACTAGAAAGCAAATATATGATAATTTGTAAAGATGGGATAGAGCTTACCAAGAACTATGTCAAGAAAAAAGGATTTAAAGTTTCAAATTAAAAAAAATTTTTTCCAATTTATTTATTTTCAGAAAAACAGTATTCATTATTTTTTCACCACACCCAGTGCTCCATGCAAGCCGTGCCCTCTATAATACCCACCACCTGGTACCCCAACCTCCCACCCCCCCGCCACTTCAAACCCCTCAGATTGTTTTTCAGAGTCCATAGTCTCTCATGGTTCACCTCCCCTTCCAATTTACCCAAAAGCACATACCCTCCCCAATGTCCATAACCCTACCCACCTTCTCCCAACCCCCCTCCCCCCAGCAACCCACAGTTTGTTTTGTGAGATTAAGAGTCACTTATGGTTTGTCTCCCTCCCAGTCCCATCTTGTTTCATGGATTCTTCTACCCACTTAAGCCCCCATGTTGCATCACCACTTCCTCATATCAGGGAGATCATATGATAGTTGTCTTTCTCCACTTGCCTTATTTCGCTGAGCATGATACGCTCTAGTTCCATCCATGTTGGAAATGGCAAGATTTCGTTTCTTCTGATGGCTGCATAGTATTCCATTGTGTATATATACCACATCTTCTTGATCCATTCATCTGTTGATGGACATCTAGGTTCTTTCCATAGTTTGGCTATTGTGGACATTGCTGCTATAAACATTCGGGTGCACGTGCCCCTTTGGATCACTACGTTTGTATCCTTAGGGTAAATACCCAGTAGTGCAATTGCTGAGCCATAGGGTAGCTCTATTTTCAACATTTTGAGGAACCTCCATGCTGTTTTCCAGAGTGGTTGCACTAGCTTGCATTCCCACCAACAGTGTAGGAGGGTTCCCCTTTCTCCGCATCCTCGCCAGCATCTGCCATTTCCTGACTTGTTGATTTTAGCCATTCTGACTGGTATGAGGTGATATCTCATTGTGGTTTTGATTTGTATTTCCCTGATGCCGAGTGATGTGGAGCACTTTTTCATGTGTCTGTTGGTCATCTGGATGTCTTCTTTGCAGAAACGTCTGTTCATGTCCTCTGCCCATTTCTTGATTGGATTATTTGTTCTTTGGGTATTGAGTTTGTTGTATGGATTAAGGACCTCAATGTGAGAAAGGAATCCATCAAAATCCTTGAGGAGAACACAGGCAGCAACCTCTTCAACCTCAGCCACAGCAACGTCTTCCTAGGAACATCGCCAAAGGCAAGGGAAGCAAAGGCAAAAATGAACTATTGGGATTTCATCAAGATCAAAAGCTTTTGCATAGCAAAGGAAACAGTTAACAAAATCAAAAGACAACTGACAGAATGGGAGAAGATATTTGCAAACGACATATCAGATAAAGGACTAGTGTCCAAAATCTATAAAGAACTCAAATTAAAAAAATTTTTAATTGTTTATTTTAACCTATGCCAATCTCTAAATATTACAATTTGGAGTGACTGTTACCCTTATAAGTGGTAAGCTTATGTGCTTAAAAGGTTATTTTCCAAATTTTGAACATTTTTGATGCTCAGATGTGAGGTTGGTAAAGGTTAAGCTCCTAAAATAATTAATAGATGTAATATAAGATATGTATAAAATAATAAATATTGACCAACCTCCACTCTTCCAAGCCTATGTCAATGATAGAGAAAATACAATAACAAAACAGAGAGACACACATTGGCTCAAAAGCCAATTACTTACTTACTTACTTGCTGAAAATGAGCCCCAAATAAGTCATTCTGATAAATAAAAGGAAAGCTACTGCCCGTAAACCCTCATTACTAACGAATACTCTAGAGCCAAGTTAATACAGATTTTTAAAAAGGATGTAAAGAACAAAGATGAGGGGCTCCTGGGTGGCTCAGTGGGTTAAAGCCTCTGCCTTCGGCTCAGGTTATGATCTCAGGGTCTTGGGATCAAGCCCCACATAGGGCTCTCTGCTCAGTGGAGAGCCTGCTTCCTCCTCTCTCTCTCTGCCTGCCTTTCTGGCTACTTCTGATCTCTGTCAAATAAATAAATAAAATCTTTAAAAAAAAAAAAGAACAAAGATGAGGACAAATCTTGACATAATAGACTGACAAGTTTGATAAATGGAATCATGGTATATGCTTATACTTTTTAATTTAAAAAGATGCCAAATAGTAGTACAAAATGGGGAGAGGTAACTTAATAGATAGCCAAAGGATGCTAAGGTCCTTTTTGGGTTGATAAGTGATTAGAACTATTGAACGAGTTTGGAATTTGTCAAAAGATTTCATTGTTGAGTGTATGTGTTAATAACTAAAGATAAGCAATAAACAAAATGCAAAAAAAGATACAGATACAACTAATAGCTTTCAACTATTACAGAATGGGGAAAAAAGAAAATGCAAAACTTCATGAAACTAACATGAGTCAGAAAAAGGAGAGGAAAAGAGGCAAAGAAAATATAAAATGGAAGAAACCTAATATAGCAATAATTAGGATTAAGGTAAAAAAAGACAACCCATCTACTATCAGATTAGATTAAATATTTAACAACTTAAAGTCAGAATGAAAGACTGAAAATATGGAAATGGGAAAAGATTTATCAGGAAAATTCAAAATAATTCCAATTAACTATAACTACTAATTCTAACCTTTTGTCACCAGATTATAAAATTATTGAAGTATAATTTATTGTTAAGAAAACACTGATGCAGGTCGCCAGGGTGGCTCAGTGGGTTAAGCTTCTGCCTTCGGCTCAGGTCACGATCTCGGGGTCCTGGGATCGAGTCCCACGTCGGGCTCTCTGCTCAGCAGGGAGCCTGCTTCCCTCCCTCTCTCTCTCTTCCTCTCTCCCTGCCTCTCTGTCTACTTGTGATCTCTCTGTCAAATAAATAAATAAATAAATCTTAAGAAAACACTGATGCAAAATAGTAATACTACATGCTTTACACATTTAACAACATGAATTTGAAAAATATAAAGCAAAAATTAAAAGAATTATGAAGGAAAATAGAATAACAAAATCAGAGTGGGGTGTTTTAGTATATATCTCTCAGGAGCAAAGAAAGTTAAGACTGCAGAGGCTAGAATTATAAATAAAATAAGAATAAAATTATAAATATTTATAATTTATTTATAATAATTACATTTATTTAAAAGTAAATTTGTAATAAATGTATTACATTTATTTACAAATAAATTTGCTTGTAAAAATTTATTTGTAATGAAAATTTTTACATATGTTAGTTTTAAATAAATTCTGAGATTATCATAAAAATATGCATTATTATCAAATTCTTATGGAATGTTTACAGAACCCATGACTCATACATTTGGAAAAAAACAATATCACAGAGATTATATCCTCTGACAAAGAAACAAAACGGATTTCAGCAATGAAAAAACAAAGGTCCCCAAATATTTAGAAATTTAAACAAACACATTTTTTTTAAAGATTTTAATTACTTATTTACATTGAGTGAGAGAGTGAGGGGGGAGGAGTTGAGGGAGAGAGAGAATCTCAAGCAGACTCCTTGGCTTAGGGCTCGATCTTAGGACCCTGAGATCACGACCTTATCCAATACTCAATCGATGGAGCCACCCAGACTCCCTAAACAGGCACATTTAAATAACTCCTCATTTTTAAAAGAAAATAGAAATGGAAATATAAAGCAGTTCCTACTTGAAATAAATGAAGCCAAACAATGAACTTATTTATTTTAAAACCTGTGAAATGCAGCTAAAGTAATATCTAGTAATAAATTTATAACTTCAAAAATATTTAAAAAAAAAAAAGAAAAAGAAAAGACACATGGTTGGGTCAGTCATTTAAGCAACTGCCTTCAGTTCAGGTCATAATCTCAGGGTCCTGGGATCTAACCTTGCATCAGGATCTCTGCTCAGCAGGAAGTCTCACTGCCACTCCCCACCCCCACCAGCTCATGCTCACTCTCTCTCAAAAAATAACATATTAAAAAAAAAAAAAAAAGGAAAAGAGAAGAATGAGGACTGAAAAAGAGTAATGCAACTTTCAATTCAAAAGCTAGAAAAAGAATAATAATGTAAAAGTGACAAACCTAAGAATAAAATAATAAATTCTATGCAAGTCAAAATGAATGTGATAGAAAACTAATAAGAAGGAAATCATCTACAAAACTGTTAGTGGCCTAACACAAATGTGATAGCAAGTCAGAAGGATAACACAAAAGAAAGTTATAAATCAACATCACACATAAATGGAAATGCAAAAATTTAAAATAAAGTATTAGCCAGTCAACTTCTGCAGCATGTACTATGCACTACACACATCTGCACACATGTGTATAGTACGGAGGGAAGATTTATTTTGAAATCAGAGCAAGCTGACTTTGAGTCTTGGACTGTGTACTCATTTGGCCAGTTCCCTGGTATTTAGTATTTATGGTGTTTATTGTGTTAATGTGGTTTTTGTTAATGTGAATAGAAAGCATCAGCCGAGATGGTTCTTAATTTGCCCAATATGATGAAAACTGAAACTTTAATTGAAGTATATTAACTGAAAAAATTTCACCTTTAAAGCTATTTATTTGCCCTTAAAAACGCTAATGCTCTAATATTTTTTTGACTAGAGGTAAATATCAACCAACATACTTTTTTAAAGTATAAGTATATCCCAAGTTTGGCAAGTGAATGCCTTTTTTTATTATTATTTTTTTTTTCTGTTTTGTTTTACAGCTAAAAAGCATGTTTTCTTGATGCTTTTTTTTCTCTGGTTAAACATAAAAACAATGCTCATTTTTTGACTTTTCTCACTGTGGACTCTCATGGTCTTCCTGGTGGAGGGTCAGAACCACACACAGTGTACAAACCCACAAATTCTAGCCACTGCATCCATCATTCATGGATGTATAGTGTCTACTCTGACTTGCCTGCATTTACATGGAAGTCTTTGTCTTGTAACTCAGGGAGGCAAGTAGGGGTAGAGCCATTGTCCATCCAACAGCCCCCCACCCAAGTGCAGCCATTTCCTTCATCTCATCATTAGAATCAATGTCACTGCCTTGGCAGACATCATAGAGATCATTTTGGAAATTTGAAAATCCCAAATTTAGTGTCTTGGGTAGCAGAGAAAACTGTTTATCATGTACATATCAACAAAAACAGGTTGATCTTCAGCCAGCTGCCAAAAGTAGGCATCTTGGCACTTCTGTAGCCAACCCCTGTGATAGTGTCCTTCCACCTGCTGGTGAAAAATGCACTACTTACAGTTACCAAACCAAATGTGCTGTAGTTTGACCTTCTAAGCAAATTTTATAGGTATAATTTGTTCTGTTAAAACGTTGCCACACTAAAGTACATCAGGACCCTGAAGAAAGTTGGCAATTGTGTCCTAGATAATCTGAGACACAGCCTGGAGTTCCCCCTGACCTTCTCCTTTAGTCTATTTTTCTTCCACCAGAAATGACCTTGCCTTTTACTTATTTATGTACCATAGACCCACTCTCAGACACCTGAATACACATGGGTGAAGGAAAAGCGGGAGTTTCTCCTTGAGAGCAATAGATAGCATCCTTAGGGGCCTCTTTGTCCCACTATAAGATGTGTTGAACTCATGTTCCCTCTTGGAACAAGAATAGCAATTAATAATGTGGGCCTGATTATCTTGTCTAATGACAAAAGTCAGATTTGCCACCATCATCACATGACATGTTTTAGGGATCAACACAAATCTATTGTAGATCATAAATAGTCAAGTATAAAAGTTCTGTGTCTTAGACATTTCTGCAAAGAAGACATCCAGATGGCCAACAGACACATGAAAAAGTGCTCCACATCACTCGGCATCAGGGAAATACAAATCAAAACCACAATGAGATACCACCTCACACCAGTCAGAACGGCTAAAATGAACAAGTCAGGAAATGACAGATGCTGGTGAGGATGCAGAGAAAGGGAAACCCCCTACACTGTTGGTGGGTATGCAAGCTGGTGCAACCACTCTGGAAAACAGCATGGAGGTTCCTCAAAATGTTGAAAATAGAGCTACCCTATAGCCCAGCAATTGCAATACTGGGTATTTACCCTAAGGATACAAACGTAGTGATCCAAAGGGGCACGTGCACCCAAATGTTTATAGCATCAATGTCTGCAGTAGCCAAACTATGGAAAGAACCTAGATGTCCATCAACAGATGAATGGATAAAGAAGATGTGGTATATACATACAATAGAATACTATGCAGCCATCAAAAGAAACGAAATCTTGCTATTTGCGATGACGTGGATGGAGCTAGAGGGTATTATTCTTAGCGAAATAAGTCAATTGGAGAAAGACAACTATCATATGATCTCCCTGATATGAGGAAGTGGAGATGCATTGGAGGGGGTTTGGGGGTAGGAAAAAAATAAATGAAACAAGATGGGATAGGAGGGAGACAAACCATAAGAGACTCTTAATCTCACAAAACAAACAGGGTTGCCGGGAGAAGTGGGGTAGGAAGAGGGTGGTGGGGTTATGGACATTGGGGAGGGTATGTGTTATGGTGAGTGCTGTGAAGTGTATAAACCTGGCGATTCACAGACTTGTACCCCTGGGGCTAATATTACATTATATGTTTATAAAAAAATAAAAAATTATAAAAATTTAAAAAAAAGTTCTGTGGGTTACTCAACAATGTAAAAGAAAAAATCATATCTCCTCTACCCATTACTTCTTTATCTTAAATTGCTCTCTTGTTTTCTTTTTTTATTTCCCCCCACAAAAAATACTGAATTAAATCTATACATTAGAAAACAATAGTGTAGTGAATATTAATGCAAAGGCTACAATATTCTAGGAGAGAGGAAGTTTTTGTCTACCAGGAATTTTTTGCTGTGGTGATTGAGGTGGTATTGGTTTCAATCTTTTTAGCAGCTTGGAGAGAAACAAGAGAAAGGAAGGGGAGAGGAACCATGAGAGACCACGGACCCTGAGAAATAAACTGAGGGTTTTAGAGGGGAGAGGGGTTAGAAAATGGGTAAGCCCAGTGATGGGTATCAAGGAGGGCACAGATTTCATGGAGCACTGGGTGGTATGTGCAAACAATGAATCATGGAAGACTACATTAAAAACTAATGATGTACTGTATGGTGACTAACATAACATAATAATACAAAGAAGAAATGGCATTGTCGGGCTTTTTTAAAAAATAAAATAAATATTATCAATGTAATTATGGTAATGATCATAATTTGAAAAAGAGGTCTCTCAGTAATTTTTATGAGATGTATGTCATATCAAATATATATATTTGTCCAGAAGGGTTAACTCCTTTGTATTTAACTTTTTAAAAATGCATGATTTTTACCTTTCACAGAGAAATATATTCAGGCAAATGAGAAAATGCCATAATAGGAAGCAAAAATTGCAACTGCCTATCTACCAGATGAAGGGAGTTTTATTCCATTTTTAATTGCCCACAGGGAGGAAGTTTTTTTGTAAAATCTAATCAGCCCAAATTCGTGGGTGAAACTTCCTTATATACATTAGGGAAACATTTAAAAGCAGAGATTCAGAAGCAGAAGTGCTCAAAGGATTCAGTGCTTGCCACCTGCCCCTAAGAGCTTTCCTAGAAGAGGTTCATCTGTGGCCTCAGAAGGAAGGTTCTAGCAAGCACATGTGAGAGCAAAACACGTCAGGGTGTACGTGTGTATGTGTGTAAGTAAAGATGAAAAAAGTACTCTCTAATTACTCTACTGTAGTAAGTAAAAGAAAGCTTCAAAGAAATAAAGGGATGCTGGCAGACAGTCAGAAATATTTAACGGTTTGCGAGACGGGCGGAATCTTGCTGCCTTATTCTTAATATTGTTTTAAAGAACTCTGCTCTCTTGTGATAACTGAACACCCTCCCCGTGTGCATATCACTTCTCTTTCCATGCGTAGAACACCAGGCAAGCATCCCCCAGACCCGAGCTCTGTCCTAATGCAGGGGAACGACGGAAACACACTTCAGCTGGGGGTTTCCTTTTGAATTGGTCACGGTCACGCTATTCAAATAGGAAGAAATCTGCAACCCATTAGACATTTTCCTCCTGCATTAATAGTCAAAAAAATTAATTATATTTTGTAGCCATTCTTATTATTGGTTTTTTTTTTTTTTTTGTGGTTGTTGATTTGTGGGGTTTTTGGTTTTTGTATGTTGTTTGTTTTTTCCAGTTGGGAAATGTCCTCAGAGGGCCATGCCTGGATAACAGCATGTAGAGTCAATTAGGTTGTGAAAAAAGTAAAAGGAGAGAGCAGATCTGCAGTCCTGTCCTTGGAGGAAGCAGAAGGTGGCAACAGAAAAAGAGGACAGAGCTACAGAGGAAGTAGCTCACAGCAGATGGGCCAAGTCAATATAGTGGAATTCCCAAAAGCCAACCATGTGCTTTGAAACATTTTGAATGGATCACGATGCAATCCTCTTGTAATCCGTTTCTGCCCTTGAAGCCTATTTCTTCTGGAAAGAAAAGCTGAATCAAACTTCCTGTCTAAAAATCCTGTGGGAGCTCCAGGAACATCTGAGAATTGAAACATTCCAACGGAAGTGACCCTCGGTTTCTACAGAATCAAGTAACTAGGAATGCAGGGACACCATTTTTAAAAACGTACTGGTGGTCTTTGGCGGTTTGACTAGTTCACTTCCAAAATACATATTTTGTTTTGGCATTATCAGAGCTTGCATAAATTATAAAATGTTAGGGCTGGAGGCAGCCTTACATAGCATCTAATCAAATATCTTTAAGTTCCAGATTAGGAAAGTGGGTCTAAGAAGATTAAGTGACTTGATTCAAGGTGACCGTTAACTAGAGACAGAGTGGGGATTGGGCCACAGTCAGTTTTTCTTTATTAAAGACTAGTAACAAAAAATCAAACAAAATGTATTTTCTTCCAAAACTAATGCTATGTTTTCCAAATTTGACAGAAATATAATATGCTCTCTTTCTATATATATAGTAGAAATTCAACAATATATTGTTCTACATTCATTTGCTATATTTATGTATTTATACATGTATTTCACTACTTCTAAAATGGTAAATGGCATATTTACACAGGTGACTCAGTCTCAGTTACAGAATAAGACAGAAGGGTATTTTAGAGACAAGATTTTTCCTTGAATATATTGCAAAGTCTGAAGTAATTCAATGTTGCAGGATTATCTGTCTCCTTTAAAATTCTGTTTTAACACTATTGTAAGACATACAATAATCATCCTTTTATTTCAAATATGGGGATGTGTTTTCTGCAAAGTATCAGATAATCAGGAGAGAGACATCATCTCATGATTACTTGAATATATTACAGTGACATAAAAATTAATAGCAGAGAAAGAACTAAAAACACATATATATTCATATATATATATATGAGTCTAGCACTTCATGGTTTTCAAAGTGTACTTCTCTTGTAACAACTAAGTAATAGTTTTGACCCTTGGATTCTGGTCTGTTATCTTTTAGTGACTTTTTTAAAAATTTTATTAATAGACATGTGAAGATGGTCAATAAGAAAACTGTTACTGTTTCATGTAACTTACAAACACACACAGTGGGCATTTCTTATCTTTGGTTGTCCAGTTATTCTTCCTTCCAATAATATATTTTTCTCTCAGTTCATGTGGTTCTGGACATCCAAACCCCCTTTGCATCCTCTGCCTTTTTTCCACCAGCTAGAAAAAACGTGACCCAGACCCAACCAATAGAGTCCAGCCCTTTGCCCACAGTGGTTTGGAGATAGGCACAGAATGAATTTGTTCAGTACAACTGAACCCCAGAACTTTTGCTGGTTTTCTTTGTCTACTAGGCATTACTAAGCTTCGAGGGTATGAGGGGAGAGTAGCCGTTTCATAAGGAGACCGTGACACAAAAAAACGGAACCATATAGTGGTTTCTCCATACAGTGGAGAGAGAGCCACTGATGCTTTTAATATTGCCTTCATCTTTGGATCCAGCCATGCCTGAATACAGACTGGCCTTGGCACTGTGGTCATGTGTGCCGCCGACAAGCCCTCCCCCACCCCCCCAGACACCTACACAGCTTTTACTTTGTTTTTATGCAATCAGCACGAGTTGCATTTTATTCCCCTACAGCTAAAAAAACTTTTAACTAATATCAAACAGCAGAGGCTTAAACTCGAAAGGGGCAGGAACCTTTAACTTTGTCCCTTGATCTAATTACGCAGTTAAATAGAGGGAACAAACATTACAGGTTTGAATAATTGGGGCTTCACGTTCTGAACTCTTAAAATATTCTCAACCTAAATCCTACCTTTCCTCCCAGCTTTCTCAGGGTTCACTTTCTCGGATGGCATTCTCGCTCTTCAGAATCCCAGAAAATCCTTAAATATATATACAAATAACAAACACTGAGTAATATTTCTGACTCCTTTCCATTAGCAGATTGGTTAGACCAAACAGAAGCAGGAGAGGACAGGCATATTCAAGGCATCTGTGAAGCTGGCAAAAAAAAAAAAAAAACAACACCTTGAAAGACTTAAGTATTTTACTCAAGTCAGAGGCCTTGGGAGCTTTCTCACAGTGCCAGTGTCAGGAAACATGAGTATTTTGACCATCATATTTGAGGATTCTTTAATAAAATTATATCTGGACAGAGGTAACTCATATACATCTAAGTTCATGATTTTAACAAGTCTATGTTTGAATATATTTCCTGTAAGAAAAATTGTCACTTTTTTAAAAGATTGATTTATTTATTTTAGAAAGAGTAACAGCACGCGAGTGAGGGGGAGGGGCAGAGGGAGAGAGAGAATCCTCAAGCACAATCCCCACTAAGCACGAGCCTGATATGGGGCTGGATCCCACAACCCCGAGTTCACGACCTGAGCTAAAATCAAGAGTCAGCTGCTTAACCAACTGAGCCACCCAGGCACACAAGAAAAATAGTTACTTTAATTCTAGTCATGCATCATACTACATTTTGTCTACACCATCTCAAATGCCTAGTAACTGGAAATTTTTTAATATTCAGGACATCTTTGTTTTCCTTATGTCTTCCCCATCCCCATTTGCAGAAATATGTTTGACAGTCATTGTTTGGGGATCTCATATCATATTGTGACAATAATATTATGTTTAGTAGTTTGAGTAGAGAATTTGGTACACCACATAGTAAACTTGACAGACATGACTCAGGTATTCTGCCATATTTTTTTTGTATTTTGCATGTTTCTGAGCACATAAGTTTGAGATAATTCTGAGGTTAATTCTATCAGAAGTCATTAAAAAACAAAAGGGATTTTATTTTTTATTTATTTTTTTAAAAGATTTTATTTATTTATTCGACAGAGAGTGATCACAAGTAGGCAGAGAGGCAGGCAGAGAGAGAGGGGGGAGCAGACTCCCCGCTGAGCAGAGAGCCCGATGTGGGGCTTGATCCCAGGATCCTGGGATCATGACCTGAGCCGAAGGCAGGTGCTTTAACCCACTGAGCCACCCAGGCACCCCAACAAAAGTGATTTTAAAAAGAAGAAGCTATCACTTTGGTTTAAATAATTTTAGCTAGCAATTATTGCTTATGAAAAGATATTACACTAATATACAAATATTAGTATAAATATACTATATATATACTTATATATTTATATATAAATATATAAAATTATACTAAGTTTAATTATACTAAAATGTAACCATATTTTATATAGTTCTTTCTAGTTTAAGCCCCTAATATTTGTTATTAGTTCAGAGTTCCTTTTAGCTGTAAGGGAGACTGTTCCAAGAGAAATTATGAAAGATGTTTTGGTGGGTTCCAAAAAGAATCCCAGGATCGTTGTCCTTAGGAAGAATCCTGAAGAGGTGGTCTCACCCAGAGATGGAAACCCTAACAAATTTAGGGTGATGAGATCAGATCTGCCTCTCAGAGATTTCTGTGACCCAACATGGAGAGAAACAGCAGAATAAACCTCTGACCCTAAAGATGGCACAGCGTGAGAAGAAAGAGCACAAGACCAAATGAGATAAGGTAGACAGGAAAAGATATCTCAACTGTTATATCCTCCCCCAATTAATGGCCAAGGGCCAATTCCACTTATAGTTGTAGAGCTATTTAAGATCTCTAGAGTCAGATACAACTCCAGGGAAAACTGTGTAGAGAAACCCCAAACAAACTGCAATTAAATCTGTTGCCCTGTTGAAACTGGCTCTCAAAATGAAATCATATTCACTTGTAGAATAAAAAGAATATTATGTATCTCACACACCTGAGCCATTGATCAGAATTAATACTCACCAGAAAAACCTAACTTCCCTAAGAAATCAAGAAACAATAGGACTACACTCAGCATGAAGAATTTCAACAAAGTATTTCTGGGGCAACAGAAGAAAAACCTTTTCAAAAGTTTTAAAGCCTTCTATTATTTTTTGTTCCTCCATACAAGGGTCATATGTGCACATTTTTATGCATGAACTTGATTTTGATTAATTCACTCAACAATTATTCACTGAGTACTTCTTATACAGGAGGTGCTGGGCACTGCAAGAAATACAGAGAAATATACAGCATATAGTCTCTTCCCTCAAGTGATTTATAATCTAATTGGAAACAAGGAGACAAATTAAACCATGCATGTAATATATCGGCATAGCTATATAAACCATAGAAAAGATAAAAGTATTATGAGTTTAGAAAATTGAGGGAGGAACCAGTGGGCTTGGATTTTCAAAGAAAGATTCACAGAGAACTGTTTTTTGCAAATAGTGGATAAAGACATTGGTAAGAATGAAATCATATTAGGGAGTTATGACCAAGATTTAAACTGAGAAAGATAAAGTAGGGTAGAGTCTGACACAGTAGGGCAGGAAGGATAGGATAGTGAATAAAAAGTTTGTGTCAATATCACTGAGAGGGACTTCTGGAAATATTCTAATTAAAATATTTTTTCTTTGACATCTGAAGGTTAATTCCCCTTAGAAATCTTTAATCAACGGAACTAGATCACTCCTTTTAAATCACTTTTTAGTAATGAATCCATAGGCTTGAAATATATCTTTTTAGTGCCCTTTGAGATAAGCTCTTTCTTCCTCACCATCACCCCCAATTCTGACAAAGCCAAATTCCTCCCCTTCACACACTCACACACAGACAATTCCTTACCCACTTAGACCTAGATCAAAGTCCAGGTAACACCGCCCACCTTGCATACACACAGTAATTCTCACAACCACAACCCCTATGGCTCAACCAAGACACCCTCCCAAATCCTCCTCTCTGACTTACAGTGCCTCACTCTTGTCCCCTTTCAAAGTATACCGTTTCCTAGAGAACTCGTACAACAAAAAGAAACGACTCTGATTTTATTTGTATGAGCACGTTGCCTCTCTACAAATTCTACATCCTACGCAAAAGTCTGCTGATTTGGCCTGCCCTAATCCCAAGTTGTCTAGTAATTAGAATTCTTCTCCGCAGGAGACAATGCCATGCATCTTGAGCAGAGAAGAGGAAATTGGAAGAATTCCAGAACCTTTTCACTGTTGGCTCAACTAGTCCAACCGGTAAGCATAATGCTTGTATCTTTAGCTGGAGGTGATTATGTAAAGTCTGAGTCTGAGAAGAATATGATTTTTTTATTATTATTTTAAGGCCTTGCGGTATTTTTTTTCTTTTAAAAGGTCAAGGAGTGAAACTTAGGGGAAAAAACACCAGGGAGTGAACCTTGGGGTGGGGGGAACCCTGAAGGCTTATTCATAATGCCCAGAGGCAGGTTGCACACAGAAAATGAGGAACTTGAAAGAGAATATGAAAATACTTTCATGCAAAGAAACCAAATCCAATCAATACATTTCTAACAGATCCCTACTATGTGCAAGACCAAAATATTATTTTAATAGAAGTACTTTTGAGAAACAGATATTGACAAGCAGAGACTCGAATTCCCCTTCCTTACGTTTGTTTGCTGACAGTTGACATTACCCCCCATTGATTCTGACCATATCCACAGACAGCCTCAGGTCTGATGTCCTGGACTGTCCCATCCCATCATGTCTGGGAACAGCACTGAGCGCTGTAATAGACTCTTTTCCAGATAAGACAAGTAGTGCTCAATACCAGGTTAATGAAATTTTTGTGGTCATTGCCTCTGCCTACATCTTTTTATGAAAGAATGTGTGGGTTTTTAACAATCACACAGACCTCTATTCTTTAAGCAACCAGAGTAAAATTCTTAAATTGTTTCTGGTAAGTGCTTTATCTGTGCAATCCCTTCTAGTCTCTTCACCATTTTTATAGATGTAATCAATTATTTCAGTCAAGCAAAGGACCCTGCCAACTTTCCAGACTCTCCAGCCCGATTTTAACTACCAGCTTGGGGTTTTATTCAATATGAGCATAAAAGTTATTATATTCTAATTGCTTGTGATTGTTACTACATTGAGATTTATTTTTGTTGGTTTTTTTCAGGAGATTGTTAAAATGAGTTTAGTGACTTCATTCTGGTTTTCCTGATTGATTCTATTATTAGGACTGTGGAAGCCTCGGGCCCTTTGGCCTTGCTGAACATCTTGAACAATTTTTTAAGCAGTTTGGGTTTGGCAAAACCTATTTTGCCAAGAACATTACCCTTTAATTTTTAAAAACCATGTGCATTTTAAGGAAAATATAACCCATATGTTCCTAATTCCTCTGTACTAAACACATCAAAATGTTTTGTAAGAAACACTTGATTTCCAAGAAGACTTATGAGCCTTCCTTAAAAGACCTTTTAAGTTATTTTCTTTTAAAACAGGAAGTCACTTCTGCCAAGAATAAAGTTATTTAGACACCAACTGTTTCAAGAAACTCATGAACTAACTGGACATATTTTACGTTACTCTGGAATATATATGCTGAATAAAATGGTAGCCAAAACCAAAAATGGAGCAGTGTGAGAATCAAACCAAATTTTAAAAAATTCTTAGTAAATAAAATATTAAAAAAAATTCTTAGAATATGTGTATGTTTTCTGAAACTTCATACATTGAAATATTTGTTTATAGATTTACTATTTGACAAAAGCACCTGCTTCAAATGAGTTTATTGGGGATCAGATTTGGGTGTTGTTTTGTTTTTAGTTCTGGGGAAGATATTCTAGAATCTTATTTGAGTATCTATTTTCAATGTGTTACAAATTAACTTTTCCCATAGAATTTGGAAATTTTAGCTCATTTTATCTTCATTTTAATATTCCTAATTCCAACAGTAAGAATAGAATATTCACAAACCTGCCTGGTATACATTTTTCCATATGCATAATATTCATATAAATGTATGAGTTTGTATTGTGGGGACTCGAGCAGCTTCTGCTTCCTTCATGAGGCTCTCAGAGTCCAGTGGACTCCTACTCCTCAAACCAGCAAATTTTGGTGATGATCCTTCTAGTCTAGATTCAGAGGCCAATGTGTCAAGGACAAGTCTGTTACCCCCGGAGGGCAGCACGAAGACTCCCATGGACAGAATATACAACCTATCAGGCATGTTTCTGGCTGGGTTTCCTGCATATTCTGGTATTCTCTTTTTTCCACCCTAATTTCAAATATCAGATTAGAAGAGAAAAGGAGGAACTGTCCCCACACCTCAAGCCCGCAAGGATCTACCTTTTTGCTTTCTCCAGGTTAGAACTCCCTTCAGATCCACCCCATCTGGGACGGTCATGAAGGCAGAGACAACTACTTCCACTCGCCCTGTTGCTCAAGGCTCTTGAAGCAGCCTTCTCGATCTCTGTCACCACAGCCCCGGGCTGGTATACGGTAACTCCCATCTGTGAGGCAACCCAACCCTAAACACTCAGAGACAACCCAGTAGATATCACAACAAAGCAGTTAAAAGGCAAAATGTTCTGATTCGCAAGTGGCCATATCGTTGGTGCTCAATGATATGAGACGGTGAATGTGTTAATTAGTTGATTGTAGTCATCACCTCACAATGAATAACTACATCAAACCATCACATTGTGTACTCTCTATCTACCGACATATAGATAGATAGAAAATAGAAATAGATATAGACAGATATATATATATATACACAGATTTTATTTATCAATCATACCTCATAAAGCTAGGGAAAATATCTGTCTCTGTTGTGAATATTATTTGTTGTATGTTAACATTACTGGGTGGGTTTTTTTTTTTTCTATTTTAAAATGTACAAATCAGGAACACAAAAGAGAACTCATTTTCACCTTCTCTGGCCATCATTCCTCATCTGTAAATGGCCATAAGAAGATGGGATGATTCCTCAGGTTCTTTCCTGCACAAACTTTTTCGGAACCTATTTTTAACCCACGAGATCTCCAGCAATCCTGACAGTGAAGAAGTCATGGGGGGGGCGGAGGTTCAGGGCACACGTGGTTTCTTGATGCAAGTATTTCCTAGTTCAGCCCTGAGTTCCTGCTGCATGCCAGACACTGTGCTGGGATTAGAGATACAAAGAAGAAAGCAGAAAGAAACAAATTCCGCCTTCGTGGGTTTTAGAGGAGCTTAGGAAAATAAGCATCCAAACAGCTGTGACGAAGTCTGATTCGAATTTTCACTGATAAGAAAAAAAAAGAGGCTGGAAACTCTGTATTTGACATGGAGATAGAAAAGCAGAGGCTGATCAGTCTTGGGAGGAGCTGGCAACGAAGGTGTGGTGTCGGGGAAGCTCTAAGAGAGCTGCTGAGAAATAAGCGAAAAAACAAACGGTTTTATCAGCTGCAAAACAATGGAACTATAAGGGGATTGATTTTTTTTCTTTTTTTTTTAAAGATTTTATTTATTTATTTGATAGACAGAGATCACAAGTAGGCAGAGAAGCAGGCAGGCAGAGAGAGAGGAGGAAGCAGGCTCCCTGCTGAGCAGAGAGCCCGATGCAGAACTCCATCCCAGGACCCTGAGATCATGACCTGAGCAGAAGGCAGAGGCTTTAACTCACTGAGCCACCCAGGGTCCCCAGGGGATTGAATTCTATTTGTTTTTTAAGTCCTGCGACTCTAGTTTGGGTATGTATTTCTAGGTGATGCTTTTCTTCCAGGAGGACCAGCAAAAATTTTATTGTAATAAAACTCAAAATATACAGAATCATCATTTCTCCAGGCCTTCAAATTAACCTGACAATTTCTTCCCTAACAGTAAGAGAGGGCCATGGTGAAGTTGGAAGGCCATGGAAACACCCCAAAATATACCCCATATGTGATGGTAAGAGTGCAGCAGAGTGAGGGCACTTGAAAAATAAGCCTCTTTCATCTTAAAAAACAAGAACAAGGCTAGTCACAATCAACATTTTTAAATTGTGAAGAGTAATGTTAGAAGGATATTCTGATTCCATTGTGCTCTTTAAGGATTAAGGCATTTCATGAAATAAATAACATACATTGGATTGCCTGTTTTAAGTGTTTAACATAGGAACTGGCAGATCCAACCGTAATTTTCTAAGTTAACCTAAAGCTCTCTGCATGGACCTCATCAACAGTTTAAGATTTAAATTCTAAACTACAAAAAGAGTATTTCCCCTGTGAGTAATCTAGTAACAGTGTGCTTCACTGTCTGGATTGCTAGAAAGTTCTTATGTTGAGAATAAATTCATAAAGAATAGGCTGGCTCGGTCAGTTGAACATCCAACTTTTTTTTTTTTTTTTTAAAGATTTTATTTATTTATTTGACAGAGAGAGGGATCACAAGTAGGCAGAGAGGCAGGCAGAGGGAGAGAGGAGGAAGCAGGCTCTCTGCTAAGCAGAGAGCCCGATGCGGGACTCGATCCCAGGACCCTGAGATCATGACCTGAGCCAAAGGCAGCGGCTTAACCCACTGAGCCACCCAGGCGCCCCTGAACATCCAACTCTTGTTTTTGGCTCAGGTCATGACCTGAGGGTCATGAGATCGGCCCCACAATGGGCTCAGGACTCAGGGCAGAGTCTGCTTGAGATTCTCTCCTCTTCCTCAGCCCCTCCCACTAGGGGCTCTCTCTTTCTAAAATGATAAATCTTTAAAAGAATAGGTTCATAAAAATTTGTGCAGGAACTAATCTTAGGATTCATTCCACACCCTCTTCCATCTCTTTACAGACAAGGGGAATGAAGCCCAGAGAAGGTGGAAATTACTTGTCTCCTTTGTGTTTCTGATTTACAGTATGATGATTTGATATAGCTATACCTTGCATATATTGTATATATTAGTCATATCATTAAAAGCAGATCTGCTCCTGTGATATGACCTAATAATCTTAATAAATTGGTCTTAATAAAGAGCTGATGCTTCAAAATTATATAGGATCCATCCGTATGTTACAAAATTCTCAATTTTACATACAGTTGGAAATTTTCTTTCATTTGCAGTTTTTGATTAGGGCATAGAGAGGGAGGAGAGAATTCCCCAGAGTGAAGCAACTGGAATATAAAAGGCCATCCCTTACAATTTCTTCTTCATGCATATTGTGTTCTACAAAAAAGAAGAAAGAAGAATGAAGGAAGAAAGGAATGAAGGAAGGCAAAGAAAGAAAGCAGGCCCCCCAAAAGAATAAAATCCAAATAACTTGAACTATAAATATATTTTAAAAATAGAATCACTCATCTAACCAGATGTAACTACAGTAATAGAAGCTTTTGTTTGAAAAACAGAGAAGATAATGAGCATCACCACAGGATTCTAACCACCTAAATTCTATTTTTATTTTTCATATATCTGGGTCTTGACTATTTTCTTTAAAAATTTATTTTCATATAGGAGCACCTGGGTGGCTCATTGGGTTAAGTGTCCAATTCTTCTTGTTTGCAGGTCATATTCTCATAGGTTGTGGGATCCAGCCGCCCAGTCAGGTTCTGCGCTCAGTCAAAAATCTGTATGAAAGATTCTTTCCCTCTGCCCCTCTTCCACTCACTCACTCTCTCTCTCTCTCTCTGAAATAAATAAATAAATCTTTAAAAAATTACTTTCAGATAATTTGCCTTAAAATTAAGTCTCTGGAGGAATTAAAGGGTCAATATGCTGAGGAAGGTAATGAAGTAAAGATAGAAAGAACATAGTTTGGGTGAATATAGTGAAGCCAATGCAAATTTTTCTAGCTGATAAAATTCTTTAAAACTCAGAAACAGGGCGCCTGGGTGGCTCAGTGGGTTAAGCCACTGCCTTCGGCTCAGGTCATGATCTCAGGGTCCTGGGATCGAGTCCCGCATCGGGCTCTCTGCTCAGCAGGGAGTCTGCTTCCCTCTCTCTCTCTCTGCCTGCCTCTCTGCCTACTTGTGATTTCTCTCTGTCAAATAAATAAATAAAATCTTAAAAAAAAAAAAAAACTCAGAAACATTTTCCCTCCCTTTCCCTCTGATCCTTTGTCTTGAAACCAGAGAAGGAAACAAACCAGAAGAAACTCTTAATCTCAGCAAACAGACTGAGGGTTGCTGGAGGGGAGGCGAGTGGGAGGGATGAGGTGGCTGAGTGATGGGACACTGGGCAGGGCATGTGCTATGGTCAGTACGGTGAATTGTATAAGATGGTTGAATCATACACCCGTATCCCTGAAACAAATAATACATTACATGCTAATAATAAAAAAAAACTTGAAACATTTACCTATGAACTATGAAATGGTTGCTTTATTTTTAAACCATCCATAACGACTACAAACTTTCCATCACTAAAGAAGTATTCAGTGTAATCACAGTTGAATAATTATGGTCAATTAACCATAAATCTAACATGTTTCATCAACCTGTTCTTCCTTTCTATGAAACTGTGAAGAATGGATACCCACCATTCATTCTAGTGAATTCTGTCTAATTTTGTGATAACATCAATAACACAAAGCAGGGTTTATTGTGCTTATGGATTGTAAACAAAATTTGTGAAGAAACGAATTGTTTACTCATGTGAGGTGGATGAGCTTTTCCAGAAGAACAGGATTTAGTGCCCTCGAGGAGACCTTTTATTAAATGGAACTAGAAATGTGTGTTCATTTCACTGGTCTGAGGAGAGCAAAGGCGTCATCATTAAACAGTTACTTTAGGGCACTAGGATTTCCATATCGGGTATTATGTAAATTTTTGTACATACAACCAGTCCTCACAAGCAGTAATGGCAATGATGATATTTATTAGACCATTCTGCACTGTAATCCCATAATAACACTTAGAGGGGAGCAAAACCCTATTCTAGAAGTCAGGACACCTTATTTTGTGTAATCTTCCATCAGCAAGATACTTAAAGTCATTTCAGTCATCTATACAGAGGGAAGTTAAGCAAGATGAGCTCTAAAATCCCTTTCAATTCTAAAATAAAATTATTTATTCATTTTCTTCTTTCTCTGTGTTGTCTTCCAAGTTGTATTAGAAACATTTTTCTTTCAATAATGCCTCTTTTCCACCCTCCCCAAATATACACTGAGTTCCCAAGAATTAAAACAAGATTTTAAGCACACTATTCTCTTTCAAAACACATGGAGAAACCAAGACAATGCAAAAGCTGTTTTATGATTATGGCAGAATCACTAAACAAATCATTTCCATGCCTAAATAACAGGAGGTTAGGCCAGACATCTCATTTCCCACCTCCTCTTTTTCCATCCCCAAAATAGATGATTACTTGCTTATTTTGTAAAGTAAGTGTTAAAAAGTCTCTTGGACATTGGGAAAAGGCAACAACAACAACAAAGAACAGTTATGCAGAGCAAATTTTGATTAATCTTTTACTTTTTAATTTTTTTTTTACTTTTTTCTACTTTTTAAAATTCTCATTAAATGTTTGTTTTAATGGGTCTCAAAATTCTGTGACAGGATTTTGGTCAAGTTGTTTCCATTAAATAGTACTGATTTTAAAAATTACCAACTTAATGGGATGCCTAGGTGACCCAGTCAGTTAAGCATCTGCCTTCAGCTCACGTCATGATTCCAGAGTTCTGGGATCAAGTCCCATACCAGGCTCCTTAATCAGCAGGAAGCCTCCTTCTCCTTCTGCCTTTGCCTGCCACTCCCCTGCTTATGCTCTCTCTCTCTTTTCTCTCTATCTAACAAATAAATAAATAAATAAATAGATAAAATCTTTTTTCAAAATTAGTGACAAAACTGCCACACACACACACACACACACACACCCCAAATGGTCCACAAAATGTTCTCATTTTCTTCTGAAGGTTTTACAATGCATTGCTATCATTAACCAGTCTTTTACTATTAAACTGATATGGTGAATTGACACAAATAGCTTTGAGACCGTTCTTCCACCACTGATTAAGACTAGTGTGATGGGTGTTGGGGATATTATTCACTTATGAACTTTCTGGGCAGACTTGGTGAGCTTGCTAGCTCCAGCTGCCTTCTTGTCCACCACTTTGTTGGACATCCATAGAAACTGACAGATGGTTTCTATGTCATGAACGGCAAAACGGCCCGAGGAGGATAATCAGAGAAGCTCCCAACACACATAGGCTTTCTAGGAACTGTATCAATGATAGCAACATCACCAGATTTCAGGAACATGGGGCCATCTTCCAGCTCTTTTCCAGAACTGTGGTCAGTCTTCTCCTTCAGTTCAGCAAACGTGCAACAATGTGAACTGTGGGATAATCCAATGCAAATGCATATCCAGCACTTACTTTGCTGGATGTTTCAGGATAATCACCTGAGTGGTAAAGCCAGCTGCTTCTGTAGGTGAGTCATTTTCACTGTGTTCAGCCACAGGGCCATGACAAACATCTTTGACAAATATGTTCTTGATATTGAAACCCACATTATCCCCAGAAATAGCCTCACTCAAAGATTCATGGTGCATTTCAGCAGACTTTATCAGTTATAACATTGACTAGAGCGAAGGTGACCACCATGCCTGGTTTAACACGAATCTCTGGGACACCTAAATGGCACAGTCCGTTGAGCATCTGGCCCTTGGCTTCAGCTCAGGTTGTGATTTTAGGGGTGTGAGATCAAGCCCCACATGGGACTCCATGCTCAACATAAAGTCTACTTAGAATTCTCTCCCTCTCTCCCTCTGCCCCTCTCCACCTCTGAAATAAATATATTAATCTTAAAAACAAAAAACAAAACAAAACAATAGTCTCCACTCAGCCCACAGGAATAGTACCAATATGACAAATCCTGTAGATATCCTGGAGGGACAGATGCAAGGGCTTGTCAGTTGGACAAGTTTGTGGCAGGATGCAATCTGGGGTTTCAGGTAGTATGGTTCCACTGACATTGCCATTTTTACAGATGACTTTTCATCCCTTGAACCAAGGCATGTTAGCACTTGGCTACAGCATGTATGCTGTCACTGTTCCAACCAGAAACTGGCATAAATGTTACTGTCTCAGGATTGTAGCCAATCTTCTTAATGTAGGTGCTGACTTCCTTAATGAGTTCCTCACATCTCTTCTGGCTGTAGGATGGCTCAGTGGAATCCATTTTGTGAACCCCAGTGACTAGTCATTTACTAATTATTATTAGTTGTTTACACCCAGTGTGTAGGCTAGAGGGTTTGCTCGTGGGTCTGCCCATTCTTGGAGATACCTTCTTCAAATTCACCAACACCAGCAGAGACAATCACGACAGCACAGACAACCTGAAATGTGCATGTAATTATGTTTTTGATGGAGTCTCTGTGTCCTAGGACATCAATAATGGGGGACTCAATGATGGTCACATAATACTTGTTGGTCTTGAATTTCCACATGGAGATGTCAATGCTGATATCATCTTCACCTTCAGCTTTCAGTTTATCCAACACCCACGCCTACTTGAAGGGGCCCTTTCCTACCTCAGCAGCCTTCTTCTCAAGTATTTCAATTGTTCTTTCATTGCTTCCACCACATTCACAGATCAGATGATCAAGTAGTGGTGATCAGAAGTGTTCTTCCCTCATCTTCAATTTTTTGGGATAAATTGAGGAGGGTAGATACTAACTCCTTTTTAAATGTGTGGTAGAATTCACCTCTGAGTCCATCTGAAAGTGGACTTCTGTTTCGGGGAGATTTTAATTACTTCAATTTCGTCACTAGTAATTGGTTTAATGAGACTTTCTAATTCTTCATGATTTCAGTCTTAGAAGATTACACTCTTGTAGGAAATTATCCTTTACTCCTAAATTGTCTAATTTGTTCACATGTCACTATTTTTCATACTCTTTTATGATCCTTTATATTGTTGTAATATTGGCTGAAATTTCTCTTCATTGATTTTTTACTTTATTTATTTGGGCTATCTCTCTTTTTTCCTTGATGTTTCTGGTTTTGTTAATTTTGTTTGTCTTTTCAAAGAAGCAGCTCTTAGCTTCATTGATCTTTTATATTTTGTCTATTTTATTTATTTCCACTCTGATCTTTATTATTTCCTAACTTCTAACTTTAGACTTTGTTTGTTCTTCTTTTTCTAGTTCCCTTAGATATAAGATTAGATTATTTACTTGAGATTTTTCTCATTTCTTGAGTTGAGCCTGTATTGCTACGAACTTCCCTGTTAGGGCTGCTTTTGCTACATCCCAAAGATTTTGGAAGCTTGAGTGTCCATTTTCATTGTTCTGAAAATAATTTTTTTATTTCTTCTTTGTTTTTTGTTGTTGTTGTTGTTGACCCATTGACTGTTTAATAATATGTTGAATATGTTGCTGTCTCCACATTTTTGTGAGTTTCTTTTTTCAGTTTTCTTCTTATGATTGATTTTTAGTTTCCTGCCAACTAAGTAGGAAAAGATATTTGATATTATTTCAATCTTCTTGAGTTTCTTGAGACGTGTTTTGTGGCCTAGCATGTGATCTATCCTGGAGAACCTTCCATGTGTAGTTGAAATATATATATATATATATATATATATATATATATATTCTGCTGTTTGGGGGTTAAATGTTTGTAAATATTAAGCCCACCTGGTCTAATATGTTGTTTAAAGCCAATATGTGCATATTGATTTTATATTTGGATAATCTATTCAATGATGTGAGTGGGATATTAAAGTTCCCTACTATTGTTGCTGTCTAATTCTCCCTTTATTTCTGTTACTATTTGCTTGATATATTTAGATGTTCCCATGTTAGGTGCATAACTGTTCACAAATTTGATGTTTTTGCTGGATTGACCTCTTTATCATTATGTAATGCTCTTCTTTGTCTTTGTTACAGTATTTGTTTTAAAAGACTCTTCTTGGGTCTATCAGAAATAACCAGCAAAAAAAAAAAAAAAAAAAAAAAAAAAAAACCAGAACCCTGGACTGAGGGTTAAAATTTCTTGAAATAAACATAAATTTCTTAGGTCAGAAACAAAGGGAGTAAAGAAAAGAAGATTCAGATATAAATGGTGGAAAGCACCAGACAAGTATCAGAAAATACAGAAACTTGGCTATACGGAGAAAGCGTATTTATTGATATTCTGCACCAACAACAAGAAGAGAGGGATACAAAAGAAGAGCCAAATATTAGAACATCTGGCTTAATGCACTTTTACCCTCTACACAGGAATCTCTTTCTTTAAAGTACAGAAATCTCCAACTCACTTCAATATGAACAACAGGAAAGAATTGTGACCACTCCCATATTAATTAAATATGTAAAATAAATAAAAATAAATAAATATATAAATAGCATAGATGGAAAATATATATAATATGAAGACTCACCAGAAAAAATATGTCTGTAAAGCAAAGTTTTCATATTTTACACATTGTTACATATTTTTATATTAGTGTAACCTAATTTTTTAAAGAAAATAAAAGAGAATTAATTAAATGGCAAAAGCTATTAAAGAACAAAATAATTCACAATCAAGAAAACTCAGAAATGTGATAGCTAAAAAAGAGGAAGATGAGAAATGAGAACAAAATGACCGTATAAAGAATTAGAAATAAAAGTAATAGGTTTAGAAATGAAGACTCAGTTGAAAGTAATATAAGAGTAAGTAGACAACTCAGGAGGCAATGTTCAGAAAATAAAAGATAGAAAAAAAAAAAGAACTTAAAAAACTAAACAAAGAGACTAAAAATAATTTGATAGATATAGAACAAAGAATACCTAACATGAGTATAATTAGAGGTCCTGATGAAGAAAATCAAAACCATGGAATGAAAGAACACTAAAACAAAACCCAAGAAATCATTCTTATTTGTAAGAAATTTGGATCTATTTATTGAAATGCACAAAATATATATAGGAATTGATACACAATAGTAATATCTTAGTATAAAATAAGAAACTAGATATTTTTATCAAATAGAGAAAATTATTTAATTATGCTAACTATCAGTGATAGTATGTACACTATCTAATTTAAAATTTCTCAAAAATTCTAGAAAATCATTTGCCTATATGAACCCAGTGCCATAAAATTTAGTACCTCTTGAATAAATAACTACCTTGTTATCCATCCTAACAAAATAGTCATACCTGTAATTGTGATAATAATGGCAAATTGCATTGATCTGAAAATATATATTGGCAGTTATCTGTATCTTTGATTAATTAAAATTTCAGTCCAATAAATCATTACTTACATTGTAAATAATGATGGAGGAGGGAGGAAAGATAATCAAAGTTTGTCATAGCAAATGTTGAGAGCCACTTACCTTCATTCAATGCAGTTCATTCAATGTATAAACAAGAAAATAAAATTTAAAGGAAATAAGTAATTTGCCCAATATAAAACAGACAAACAGTACCAGGCTTCAAATACAAGTTTAATCTTTTAATTTTCATGTCCATGCTTTGTTCTATCATATCATGCATAAAATTAAAGTTGTTCATTTTATTTCAGACTAAATATCATAATGTAGGAAATTAGAAAATCGTAGTTCTTAATGGAAGATGATTTCATGGCCTTTATGTAGAAATAATGGAGCACTCTAATGCAAAAGACAATTTTAAAAACAATAGTCAGTCAATGTAGTAAAGAATACTATAATGTTATGGGTTCATCAAAATCTACATTTTGTCTTTCTGGGCTCACAGCTACCTTACAGTTAGCTATGGTCAGGTGCCTGATTTCAAGCCAAAGCAATGTAACATAAATAACCTGTACTACTTCTCAGTTGGGCTATAAAAACCTCCTGAAAGTGCATTCTGAGAAGTAAGAAAATATTCTTGGAGCAGATGAGACCAAACTTTGCTTGCTTTTGATTCTTAGTATTAATATAGATAATGAGAGAGAAAAAAATTTTTAAAAAATCCATAAACAAATATCTATTCTCTCTTCCCTATCAGCTGGCTAGATGCCAGTGCCTCGAAAATTACATATTTAAAACAATAAAGTCTTACTAGTGTGGACACCTCGGTCACTTTATAAAACATAACCCTCCACCCCTTCTATCTATTGGGTTTTACACGAGCAAGAAACAAACATCTTTTTTAATTAAGTCACTTATATTTCAAAGTTTACCTGCTCCCGTAATTAATGTTACCTTAAAGAGAAATTTCAATCAGGGTGGGCAGTAACAAAAAAGATATAAAATCTGTATTACTGGCAGAAGAAAACTAGGAAACTAATATCAGGGACTGGAATTATGAATTTCCAAGTTAGGCAGTGAGGAAATATTCAGTTACAGTGATGCTGTTGGTATTTGGAGAGGCAAACCACACACCTTCTTGCCTGCAGCTCTATCAAAAGAGACTAGAAAACAGAATTATATTAACATCCATTATATATTAGTAGCTTTACTTAGTAAGCTATTAGAAGAAGAAAGAACCACAGAAAAGACAAAGCCAGTTCAGCCATCTAATAAATAATTGGCAGTCTTTGCATATTAAAAGAGCAAAGCAGGAGCTCCAGGCTGGCTAAGCTGACAGAGCATGCTCAGGGTCATGAGTTCAAGACCCACATGGGGCAATAGAGTTTACTTAAAAATAAATACATAAAAATAAATAAAAGATTAAAGCAAAGCATCTACAAATCTATCAAGAGAGAAAGAATAGATTTGTGTGTGTGTGTGTACGCACATAATGGAGTACTCTAAAATATATTTTATATTTGACTGTACACATAAATGAAAGGGAATAAGGAAGCATCCAGAAATGTTAATCTTTGAAAAGCTGGGAATGCTTATCCCAAACAGTAAAGAATAAGATTTTTTTTAATAAACATATAATATTTTTTTTTTGAAAATAAATCTGAAATTTTCTCAGAACCAATAAGAAATGGTAATTACTTGATGTGACTGTGATGGAGTTAATGCTATGCTGGTTAACTTTTCAAAATATATGTTTATCAAACCAACACAATGTACACCTTAAACTTATACAATGTTATATATCAATCACATCTAAATGAAGCTGAAAAAATAGGACATTTCTCTTTTTTTAATTTATTTATTTTCAGCATAACTGTATTCATTATTTTTTCACCACACCCAGTGCTCCATGCAACCCGTGCCCTCTATAATACCCACCACCTGGTACCCCAACCTCCCACCCCCCCGCCACTTCAAACCCCTCAGATTGTTTTTCAGAGTCCATAGTCTCTCATGGTTCACCTCCCCTTCCAATTTCCCCCAACTCCCTTCTCTCTAATTCCCCATGTCCTCCATGCTATTTGTTATGCTCCACAAGTAAGTGAAACCATATGATAATTGACTCTCTCTGTTTGACTTATTTCACTCAGCATATAATATATTTTTATTTCCAGGGGAACAGGTCTGCGAATCTCCAGGTTTACACACTTCACAGCACTCACCAAAGCACATACCCTCCCCAATGTCCATAACCCCACCCCCCTTCTCCCAACCCCCCTCCCCCCAGCAACCCTCTGTTTTGTGAGATTAAGAGTCACTTATGGTTTGTCTCCCTCCCAATCCCATCTTGTTTCATTTCTTCTTCTCCTACCCCCTTAACCCCCCATGTTGCATCTCCACTTCCTCATATCAGGGGGATCATATGATAGTTGTCTTTTTCTGATCGACTTATTTCACTAAGCATGATACCCTCTAGTTCCATCCACGTCGTTACAAATGGCAAGATTTCATTTCTTTTGATGGCTGCATAGTATTCCATTGTGTATATATACCACATCTTCTTGATCCATTCATCTGTTGATGGACATCTAGGTTCTTTCCATAGTTTGGCTATTGTGGACATTGATGCTATAAACATTCGGGTGCACGTGCCCCTTCGGATCACTATGTTTGTATCTTTAGGGTAAATACCCAGTAGTGCAATTGCTGGGTCACAGGGTAGTTCTATTTTCAACATTTTGAGGAACCTCCATGCTGTTTTCCAGAGTGGTTGCACCAGCTTGCATTCCCACCAACAGTGTAGGAGGGTTTCCCTTTCTCCGCATCCTCTCCAGCATCTGTCATTTCCTGACTTGTTAATTTTAGTCATTCTGACTGGTGTGAGGTGGTATCTCATTGTGGTTTTGATTTGTATTTCCCTGATGCTGAGTGATATGGAGCACTTTTTCATGTGCCTGTTGGCCATCTGGATGTCTTCTTTGCAGAAATGTCTGCAAAGGAAACAGTTAACAAAACCAAAAGAATAAGATTTTTTTAACCAAATCCTTAAAGATCTGAAGGTACTACTACAGGACAAAGTTTAGATTGAACCAAACCCTCAGCCAAAATTGACGGCCATAAAGTAACTGTCATTGACTTGGAAAAAAAAAAAAGTGAGATGAAAAAGAAATGAAATAAATCAGATATAAGAATGATGTCTAACAAATAATTGTAGGTGTGGCAATTGGCACATTGAACTAAGTGCAAGCAAAGAGATGAAAGTCTTTAGTAATTTTAAAGGAAATTATATTGCCCAAACAACTGTGAGCTAAAACTTGAAAGTCTTTGGCTGATTAGGTCTCTGTTTATCTGTTTATTAGTTTATTGATGTGGCTTAAAAAGAAAAAAACCCTACCCTGAAATTCTTTGAAATTTAACAGGTAATGTTTATTTATACATATCGCCTATATAATCAAATCTTGATAAATAATTTTTAATCTCTTGATGGCCAAATATGTATTGCATATATTTTACTGTAAATCTATATAAATGATGCTTTTTTATGAACTTGTCTCTTTAATCCTTTCTTCTTCTGCTCCCCAGGCTGCAAGACATAAACATTGCTATAAAGAGAATATTCATGACTGAAGTAATATTATTATTGGATTTGTTTTCTTCTCTTGGTGACGTTTGGAGTTTAAGCCTAGACATAGGCTCTTTTCCTTCTCTGAATGATCATTTTTTTAAAGATTTTGTTTATTTATTTGACAGAGGGAGAGAGCACAAACAGGGGGAGCAGGAAAGGGAAAAGCAAGCTCCCCACTAAGCAGGGAGACCAAAGCAGGGAGACCATAACCTGAGCTGAAGGCAGACACTTAACCGACTGAGCCACCCAGACACCCCTGAAAGATCATTTCTGACAAAATAGCAAAAGTAGAAAGTATACTTTAATTTATTTTTTAAAAGCCTTTGGCTGAGTTTTGAAGCAACTTTTAAGCCACCAAACTCATACACACAGGAAGTACTCAGCAAAAACTCTAGAGCCCTCAACCCCCACTACAAATGTGGCCATGTCACATAATAAACCAGCAAGAACCTCCCAGATAGCAGAACCAGAGACCAAAGAGAACAAGGACATTCCTCTCTGAGAGAAAATCAAGTTCTAATCAAAGAACGTCCCTCACTGCCAAGACTTCTTAACAGCTGTCCAAAAGGATTTCATCATTACCATGGGCCAGTGATTACTGTGTATAATGCAATTTTCTGTTTTCTGAGTGGGGTATTTATTACAGTCATCCTGTCTCTCTTCTACTATCCATGTTGGCTAGAGTGGGGAAGACAGAGAACTTGCAACTAATTCAGCCATTGAATAAATAATTGACAACTTTTGCAGTTAAAAGATTAAAACATGAAATCTTTTTAAAACGGTATATATATATAAAGTGGATTATTCTAAAATATATATCTTATATTTAGCTTATTATCCAGCAGACAGTTGACAATTTTACTTGTTAATTCTCTGAATGATGCCTAATGTCAGGAATTTCTTTTTTTTTTTTTAAAGGTTTTATTTATTTATCTGGCAGAGAGAGATCACAAGCAGGCAGAGAGGCAGGCAGAGAGAGAGGAGGAAGCAGACTCCCTGCTGAGCAGAGAGCCCGATGCAGGGCTCGATCCCAGAACCCTGGGACCATGACCCGAGCCGAAGGCAGAGGCCTAGCCCACTTAGCCGTTTCTAAGTCTTAAGATTCTGCAATATTTTTACATCATCCTTAGTGAAAGCCTTTATAATCAAGGCCTTCATTATACTACTTTGGGCTCCATTGCTTGTCTCTGCCTATATCCTTTTTACCTACCAGCGATATTTGCCCAAAGAATTCTTGATGCTCTTTCAAGCCCCACAATACAGTATAAGTAAAAGCAAGCCTGTGGCTAAGAAAATCGTACACTGGCTTATCTTCTCTTCCCCCAGAAGCAGACTCTGAGGCAAAGATTTGAGTCCTCAGAATTTATTTGGAAGATGATCCCAGGAGGTACTGTAAGGGAAAGGGGAAGGGAGCAAAGAAAGGGAAGGAAGGTGATAAAAATATGCTTTATCAAGCAAATTGCCCTTGAGTATCTACAGTCCTATGGCCTTAGGAAACCATGAGGTCCTCTAGAATGTGCACAATGTGCAACTCACTGCCATCCCATCCATGGATGGGGGAACCCCTCCGGGTCTGCCTAAGGTCTGCTCCTTAATGGTGGTATTTCCCCAGCACTTGGAGGCTGTTGCACGCTCAGGCAGAGCAGGCTCCATGTGCCGGAGAAAGCTCTCAAGTAAAAGGAAACAGTTGCCAGCAGTTGGAAGTCAAACCAAATTAGTATAGAACTGGTGAGGAGCAGGGTGATGGTAATCTCAATCTCTTCTCTACTAAGGAAAAGCTATTTTATTCTGAGTTGCTCTAGAAGCTGGATATTGAGTCTATTTTGGATATACAGCCTGATGCTAGTTGACTAATACTTTGGTAGTGAGAAACGACCTTCCGTTTAATCTGAATCCTGAAAGGCAAAGACCTCCAGGAATAAGTCGTAGAGGGTTAACTGATAATATTTTCAGAATACCACCAGAAATGTTGATGGGAAAGCCATCTCAGATATTTTAAGCGTAGCTGCCTCTAACTACATGTTCTACCCATGACAATTTCCATAGTGAAAAGAACAAATGTTGAACATTTAGCCTGAATGAGAAGACTTTGGGATTGTAAGCCACCAAAGTTGGGGAGTTTTTGTCCCTCCAGCATAACTGTAACAGATATCTTCCATTCAACCCTTCAGCTAAACTCCCCCCTCCTCTGTTGCAGGAAGCCAGCCTATATGTACCAATGAACTGTCTTGCCCTCTGGCTTCTACTTGAGTACAACCACTAGCAACCTGGCAGGAGATTAGAGGGAGAGAGGAGAGTGGGAACAGAGTATTTATAATCCTCTAACTCCCTCTTTATGGGAGCAACACTTTGAGTTGCTGGTTCTCCCCATAAAGGCCATGGCTTTTCAAGGTGGTGACTCCACAAGACTCTCCTTCCAGGTAATTTCCCTCTTCAAGCCTATGGGGGGAAATAGGTTCTGGGTGATTAGTGTTGGGAATATCTCTCCTTGATAGTTCTCCTATATCCCATGTGATATATTCATAAATGACCCCTTTACTAAATAATCCTGGAATTATTCTTTGGAATGAATTATCTATTTCCTGCTGGGACACTGACTGATACATTTATTCTAGCTTATACCATCTGGTTTCATTTTTCTATAATAAGACATCACATTGTTAACAGGGTATTCTTCCTGAACCACTGTGGTTTCCACTACATTCAACCTTGCCAAAATCAAGAAAGAGGCTGAGAGATCTAAATTCCACTGTCATCTCAACATTATTTACACAATAGAACTCTTTCCACAGATGATGTCTTTATGTCTGAGAGAGCAATAATACCATCCAAATTACATATCTGTTGCTCCACTGACCAACCCCAGCCTATTTTTTAAATGCAATACTGCTTTTTTAGTACTTTAGGGAAGTTTTCTAATGGAAGACTTTGATAATATTTCTTCTTCCTCACATTTCCTCCTTCAACTCTAATATGGGGTTGAGTTTGGTTTTGTTTAATATGTTGAAAGGACAATCTCCACAAAAATAACATTTATTGAGAATTGATTAGTAATTCAAAATACTGGATCTTTTTAGGAGGTAAGGACTTATGTGCTTCAAGTATGTTATAAATCAATTCATTAAGTCAAAGCAAGAGGTGAACAGATTATTTAACTACTTAGAACCAGGGAAAACTTGTTTAATCCCACACTTAAGTGTTCAACAGCATCACCTAAGGCAACTTATGAAAGGATCTCAGGTATATGCATTCCAATTTCAAAAAGAAAGAGAAACTAGTAAACTAGAGATTATCATCTATGGAATATGTTCAAAAGCACCATTTAACAAGCCTATACTTAAAATAATTTTACCATTATATGTAATTTATATTTTATGTAAATTAGACTTACCAAATCATCTTATAGAATTCTAGTCCACGTTTGTTAGAGACAAATAGACATTTTTCTCCTACTGAAAATTACCATTTTGTTTCTCCCTCCTGAGCATTGCTTTTTTATCCTTGGATCTTAATATTTATATAGTTTTCCTCAATTTAAGATCTTTTTCACATACAGTCATAGTTTATCTAACAGTCCTTTGAAAATCTGATGACAATAATGAGACTCTGTCTGAGGTTAGGTACATGGGCTTACATACATGTACTACTACATTACAATTGAGGAATATGTGCTGATTTCCTAAAATTTATCCAGTGGTGAATAACTCCTTTAATTTATAGGTTAATCCTCACAATACTTCTATGAGGTAGATTGTGTTATTCCCATTTTTCAACTGAGAAAATTAAGCCACAAAGAAATGATTTGTTCAAGTGAAGCTGCAGAATTTGGTGTTAAACTCAAACCTAGCACCATGTCCAATTCATTAGCCTTTGTACAATGACTACCTCCAACTTCTGTTAGCATGGATTATCACCTATATTCTACTACAAAGTATTTTATATTAATAAGGCAGAACCAATATTTATTGAAATAGAATTACAGGATATTTAGGATATTTAAAGTTTTCTAAATAAATGAGGTGATAAAAATCCTATCTGATCTTCAAATCATAGCTCCATTTGATTTCAGATGTTAAAACTCTGCTCTATAAAATTTATTCACTCAGAAGCATTTCCAATTTATCCCATGGTGTTGTATAAAGTTAAAACCAAATATCCATGCCCCAAACATAGATGTAGTTCATTATTTCAACAGTTTTTTTTTTCCTTTCCTCTGTTTCCTTCTCAACATTCATGCCCAACCTACCACCTTGGACTCTGGACCTATGCCTTGACCTGTTGATACCCAAGTCTTGGTGTAGGGAAGAGAAAACCAAAGACACTTGAGTACTCATAAGAAGACTTGATTCTAATACATTTTTCCACTTAGCAGGTGAATACCTTAGGTAAATCACTTAGAGGTAAATCACAGAGTAACAATTTCCTCATCTGGAAATGAGGATGATATGGTCCACAACTATGTCTTAGGGTTATAGAAAGTGTCCAACAAGATATATTACCTAAGAAAGTGCTTCAGAAATGTTTGAAACCACACACACACACACACACACACACACACATATTTAGGTTTCCATGATTAGAGTCAGCAAACATGTCCCCATTGGCAAAACCAGCATTAAATTTTTTAAAAGTAAGAGTAGTGAGATTACACATCCATGAAATTGTTCACTGCAACTGTCCAGTCATCACTGTTATGTCCCACATGTTGGTGCTGCTTTATTACATGATACTGACCACACTGAGCTGACTCATCCAGTCAGCTCTACAGAAGAGCTGATGTCCTGGTTCCCAAATTGGACATAAACCAACAGATGAGTCATTTAATCAACTCAGTGACCTTGCATGGTTCAGTGATTTACCTAGTGAAATTGTATAGTGTATTTACTGTCCAGTATTATATTACTACTTCATTATAAATAATACCAACCTAATGGTCTTTAAAAAGCAACCTTCAGTAACCTCTTTAAATAAAGAAGGGTCAATTATTTCTCAATATATGTGGGATTTTTAAAGATATTGTTGTATAACTTGTTTGGTAGATTTTTCAGAATTTTTAAAAGATAGTTGGGCTTATTTTATCAACTTTCTTGCATTCTAAAGGTTGAGTGAACAGCTCTGCAGCATATCTTTCAATACATGGATTAAGACCTTCCATAAATGAATTCAATAGAATTATATCACTGAAGTACAAAACGTGCAAGGCAAATATAAACTATGAGCAAAAATCAAATGGAGTCAGAGAAGCCCTGTCAGCAACTGTTCTCCAGAATTATAAAATCCAGCTGGAGAAACTGGTTCAGAAAAAAGTTGACAAAATAATGAAATTCCTAGTATTTTATAGATCTTTTTAAGAAGAAATTAAGTTAAATGTGATTCCTCAAAAAGGCCAGTTTTATGAAGACTCGATGCCTAATCTGTGATTCTAAAACAAACAATAACAGCAGTCATTTCAGTAGCTTTTTAAAACATTTCATGGTCAGGTTCTCTTGGGCTACAAATCTGTAGCAATTAAAATGTCGATGAATAAAAACACTGAGGATAGTAATCCCAGACCTTAAACACGTGTATATAAAAAATAATTTTTTTTTTTTTTTTACTTTACATTTTCTTTAACAACTGATTTCTAGCTTCTGAGTCCCCAGTCAGTCCCATGGTCAAATTCAGGATTAATCAGTCAGTGCAGTATTTTCTCCATCTAGGACTAGCCTGAAAGTTTTCTCTACTCACTCATTATCCCTGGGTGGCATCTCAGTCTCGGGGGATCTAATTAGTACCTAAGCATCAAGGGAAATGGGAGAATGTCTGACTCTCAACTATCACTTTCTCACCAAGATCAGATGTTAAGAATGGCACCTTATCTCCTTTCTTACCATTGGTAAACATATTGGTAAACATACTGGTAAACATCTAAACATATTGCAATGCACCCAGTCCCACCAGGTTTAGATCATTTGCTCCATGCAAGTCACTTTGCATCCTCAAAGTCTCTGCTACAAGTCCCCTTCAGGTAGACCAGCTCTCTCTCCTCTGCATGTGTGCCTCTAAAGAGGGAGGAGAGGAAAAGAATATCCTGTAAAATGTAATATGTTGGTATAGAGGGTTTAGAAATGACTTTTATTCAAAAGGTATTCACAATCCAAAGAAAGCATTAACTTAATATTTCTGTTTTTCTCATAGTGGCCACATCAAGCTTTGAGTATGGGCTTTGGATTCAGATGGACTGGATCAAACCCAAGCTCTACCATGTGGAAGAGTTTCTATTCTTACTTTGGCTACAACAAATTGAATAGTAGCTCTTTCATAGGTTGTTGCATGGACTAAAGGATAATAGGTATAAAAATAATTAAAACATTTTGGGTGTATAATAATCACTAAACAAATGATACTCATTATCCTCATCATTATATCTCCTTCTCTCCATTTCCTCCTTCACCTTCTCCCACTTACGGAAACGTATCCATGTTGATGACTCCTGTGAAAAAATAGGAGGGCTGATATTGAGTTAAATAAGTGGGACACCACATTGGTCAGGAGAAGATATTTTTACACTATCCCATGCGTTACTCACAATCCTGTCACTTTTGCCTATGGATGTGCTGCATTCCTTATTGTGCTATAAAAAATTTCTCCAAATGCCTACAAGATATTCTTTCAATGTGAACACAGAAGGCTAATATTTGGATCCAGTCATTAAAACCTATTTAATTTCATAACCACAAGCCAGGATTGGATAGTTTAAGTAAGAAAGGAGATCATCATGAATTCTGTAAGCTTTCATCTGTTTCCTCTCCTAAAAGTATCCAATTTTAAATCCAAAGAATAGTTCTTCCTAAGTATTATAATGAAAAAGCTCCAAAGATTAAATAAATCCAGAATCACCTCATGGGTAACTAGCCTAGTAAGTTAATTACAGGACCCTTTGTTGCTCTTTTTTTATTGTGGGTAAGAGTTCTTGATGCAATATTTTTAGTTAATTGAAGATTTTCTTTAAAACTATGCAAGACAGCCAGCAAATAGTGCATTTATGTATGTAATAGAAATGGTTGTAATATATCATTAAGGCACTCCAGGGCATGTTTTATTGGTTCATTAATACAGTACATGCCTTAGGTGTATTCAACCACTCGGGGCCTATATTAATGGACCAATAAAATATACCCGGGAGTGCCTTAATGCCACCCTAATATGGCTAAGTTTAAATTAATTTTTTCAGGCTTATCTTTTTTAAAATCATTTTTCCCTACTTGGGAAGATAGATTCCTTTACAGGGGGAGAAAGTTCATGGTGACAGAATAAGAAGAAGCAGGATAATAAAAATCTTTTGTTCCATCAATTTTGTAAAATGTTTCGTCCTTTCAGAGAGTTCCATTTCTAATCCTCTATATTCTACTTCCAGTGTCTTCCCACATCTTCCACAGAAATCAATAATCTTGTGGCTAGGAGGAGGAAAGTAAGACCTATTTATTCTTGGAAGTTACAGATCAATGCACCAACAAATGTCATGTCTAGCTATAAAAGCTAATCACCTTTCAATATTCTACCTGATCAGGGCAAATGCTTACCCTGATTTAAGGACAAGTTTTTCACCTAACTCCTCTCACCTCGTGTAATCAAAGAATCAGGCTTCCCGCCAAAAAGGAAAACGTTCTTCCCAAATCACCACATGATACTTCTATTTAAGCTTTACAGAAGTACTTGAATTCCACTTTGGTCCATTGATGAATCTTCTTGATAACAGAAATTTGGGAAGGAAAGAAAAAAGCATTGCACCCAGCTGAATTAAAATTTTGGTCTTAACCATCTACTTGTTCTGATACTGATCTGAAAGCTTCCAGCTCCTCCTCAACGTTATGTGCATAATAATGTCTATCTCCTAGGAATAGTGTGAGTTTTAACTGAGATAATTCTTGTAAAACACTCAGTGTAATGCCTGGCACATAGGAACCACTGGAGAAGTGGTAGTTTCTGTTATTAACCTCTGAAATGCTATGGAGAGAGCAAAATGAATGCAATAGTTGAACAGTATGAACTTCCTAAAGAAATTTTAACAGAGCATCCAGTATATGAAACGCAGTTCTCCCTCATTCCATCCTTTTTTCTTTCTTTTCCTACTATTAATGAGGCACATGATCTTTAAAAGATACCTAAGAAACAAATCAAGTGTGATCCAGGACTTACAAATGTCATATGTAAATCCCACCATGTGGGGTGGGAGATGGAAAGTCATCTCTGTCTTCAAAGACATTATTTTTTTAATTGTATCAACCAGATAATATGGAAGAATATAAATAACAATACAGGATAGATTGTACGTGACACTTAAGTTTTAATTTCAATTTTGGTCATAGTGGAAGAAACCTCTGGAAACAAGACTGATCAGAAAAGGTGTCAGCCAGGCAGTAGGATCTCTACAGAACCCCTGGCTTAGTGAAGAAGGGGGTACATATTGATATTGAAACTGAGTTCAAAGAGAGAAGTGGAAGCATTCCACACTGGAAAATGGGTCAAAGAGAGGTGTAACTACACCGGCGAGTTTCTGATGAACAACTTTTGGGTAAGAGTGCCCTTGTGGGGCACTAGTAGGAAATACAACAGAGCTGGACCTTGGAGGTCTCTGCCTTTCAGGTGATGGAAAACCAATACAAGGATTTTGATCAGGAAATGTCCTGAAATAAAAGCAGTATTTTTAAAAATACATTAGTTACTGTGCTATCTATGACCTGGAGTAGAGAGAAATGATATCAGAAAGACCAGCTGAGAGAACAGTATCCTATTCCATGGCTAAAGTCCAGAGGGGCCTGAAAAAGGAACTGAAAGGAAAACTGAAGGATAATTGTGAACGCTAATATTTTTTGATAAGCATTTGATTGTCGTAGGCAAGGGAAAGAGTAAAAAAATAACCAAGAGGCTGAAGAAATGGAAAGATTAAATAGCTATTTTTCCTTTTGATTTGCTTATATTCAGTTTGCTTTACTTAGAAATAATTTTCCAATATCTTATTCTATGAGCCTCACATGGTCCTGAATAACACAGGATGAGGCAGAATAAAACCATTGTCATTATTAAGAAATGGAGTTAAAAAGTACATCCCCCCAAAAAGGTGAGTCAGTCAGATCATTGATTTTATGTCTAAAGAAAAACACGCTTTATCAATTGTCACAGCACAAAGTATGGAAAAACTTGAACACACTATTGAAATGTTTCTAGGCATCAGTAACATTCCTTCATTTTGCCAAAATGGTTCTTTTCTTCTGAATACTGTCTTCTTGTTTCACCTTACCTAAATAATATTTACTCTCAGGGCCCATTTTATCCAAGGAACTTTCCCCAACTACTCAAACATGCGTTGAGCTCTCGCTCCTTCCTTAAACTCCTAGAGCTTTTGCTGAATTAGCCACTTAATTTAGCACTTAATTATGTATGTCTGCAAAACACAAGTCACTCTCAGGGTGATTGTGCTGTAAAATATGGTATTCTCACTTATTAATTCAAGTAAAATACTAATTGTTTAGTTTTAAGTTTCATGTCACTATAAGCATTGACAATAAATGTCATGGAGATAGGAAATGTGTATTTTCTTTTCTTTTCTTTTATATTTTTGCCCAAAGTGCACAAAAAGAAATTATCATAAATATCTGATAGTTTATTGGGAAATTTACATAACTTTTTGAACAGTTTAAGGGAATAGATACTTTATTTGCTCAAATATCTGCCCCAACTCAAAGATGACAAGGCCAGTACTATCCTATTGATGGTCCCCAGAGGTGTGCCCTCCAAATAGCCGTATTGGAATGAGCTGGGGCATGAGGGTAAGGAAGGTCTGCCCATCTGAGGTTGTACAGAGTAAGAAAACCCAGAACATCAAGAGAAGCCAAAATCCATTAAGGAGGGCAATGAGTAAAAACTAGAGAGAACAAAATCTGAATGTGGAAGCCAAAGAGCCAGAGGCAGATCAAAGCTGGGGTACATTGCCAAGAGTCAGAGCTGGAATTAGTGAGAAACCCAGTGATAACATATCAGTCCTTGTGTTGAAAATTTCAAGCTATTGCTTAAAAATAGCTTGAAGCATCAGAGGTTAGACGTAATCATACTGAGAAAAGGATATTTTTCTAATTTTTCTTGACACTTAAAATCTTTTAATTTCTTTGTGTTATCCTTTGTATTTTTGGACACAGCCTCGATGATGGTTAATTGTTAATTCCAATAATTTGTGCCAAATTCATATTTTTAATATTTGAAGTTTTTATATGTGTCTTATGTATAAATTAAAATATTTCACTACCTCTACAAATGTAAAAAAAAATGCATGTCATCTATAAACTTTGACACTGACAACATATTTTAGTGATCATTGCCCATGACTCATTCTTAACTGAAAACAATCAGATAGGAAGTCAGGAATTTTATAGATTTCCAGGCACATGGCTCAAATTTAATTATCAAATAAGAATCTCCAAGTAAATTCCAGTTTTGCAAATAGCTATTCAAGACTGTCTCATAGAACCTGAAAATTTCCCCTAATCATCTCTATAACTTGGGCTCAAAAAGTATGTTTGCCACAGATGGTCTTTTATACTACCATAGAAATATTTGTTCCAATCTTTCTGGAAGGCAATTTGGCAATTCATATTAAAAGCTTGCAAATGTCCTATCCTTTGACAGAGAAATCCTGTTGAGCTGTTTGTGAATTTTTCCCAAAGAAACAGTTACGAATGTGTACAAATATGTCTCCACAATAATGGTCATCACACCAGTGTCAGTAATAGCTAAAACAACAAAAAAATTCAAAGGTATAAAATAGAAGTGTGGTTAAGTAAACTATGAAAAATCCATATAATGAAACTAGTTATTAGAAACAAAATCATTGTGGAAAAACATTTAATAAATATAGATGATAGATTACAAGATGGTGAGAAAAGCAGGTTACAAGCAGTACATAATGTCTGATTCTCAAATATAATGAAAGAGAAAGAGCAGGAGAGAACAAGTTAACTCAAACTATTAATATTTTTAATTTCTCATCGTTTTTAGAAGATGGTCACTTTCCTTCATATGATGTAAAAGGTGCCACTGAGTCCGACTCACCATTCCAACTCTGTCTGTGTCACTTTCCTTCTCCAGGCCTTTGGGTCTCTGGGAACATGCCAATGGCCTTCCAGCGTCAGGGTCTGGCCACCTGCATTTCCTTCCATCCAGAATGCTCTTCTTCCATTCATCATTCCCATCCTCTTACCCTGGGTCTGCCCAGACCTCAGTTTAAAACACAACCTCACAGCACACCACCTCTCCCCCTCATCTAGAATAGCTCCCCATTTTATGCATTCTAGGAGAATCTTGGACTCTGTTTTCATAGCATTGGAGTCTGCTGAAATCTTACAGCCCTCGTTTTGACTATCTGTTTGATATCTATTATCTCTAATATTCCACAAACTCTGTAAAGGCATGAAATATGTGTTGTACATATCAGACACTCAAATTGTTATGGAATGCATGATAAATGGATGGAATGATGAATATTATTTACTTCTCTTTCATTTTAAATTTCCACAGCAAGCATGTATAACTTCTTTTAAAAAAAAAACTAAAAAGTCTAATTATAAAAAAGTCTATATGAAATATTCTAAAATTAAAGAACATCAGGTTTGGAAATATAATTGAGTAATTCCCAGTTTGCTCACTAATATAAACTAGACCACGACTTTAATATCAGAATTTTACATATTGAAAACTTGTCACGTATTTTAAACTTGAATTTGACTTCATATTTTTCACTGCAGTCATTAGAAGCTCCTCAGAGTAAGAACCTAAATACTAAGCAGGAAGTTTCTGTGTGGACAGTGAAAGGAATTTTTGCCTTAAGTTAACAAGCTACTTCTCAGATAATAAGCACTAAAATAGGAATTCCATGGGTAAGATAAAAAGAAGAGATAGCTCTTAAATTGTGGAATGGTTCAATGGTATGTGTGAACTGATAATATCTTTCCTTACTCTTTCCTTTCAGCCTTGACCTATGTAACAAAGAATTTGGTCTCCACCATTCTGCCAATCTGAACATGAATTGCCAGCCTATTCCATCACCCAGTCTTAGTTCATGATTCTTTTTTGATGAGAACAGATCCTTATGTTTATACTTGTTTTAGTTTAGGTTTTTTTTCCCCTTACGTTGCTCCTCTGTTTTTATGCACATAAAATGTATTTCAACACTTAACAACACAAGAAGTATAATCAAGGGCTACAAAATGTTCCAGCTACGTTTCTCTTTTGAAGTGATAACCAAGCCTGGCTACACAGGCTGACTGCATGGTAGCTTAATGGTATGTTATAAAAACCCTTTTCCACATTAAACAGGAAAGTAAACCTGCCAAATTTACTTTAAAATACAAAATTAATTTCCTGCCACAATCTCATTGCCAAAATGATTTCTTGCAGTGCTGAAGGTTTGTAAGTAAGTCTCCACCTAAAAATTGAAAGTTAAGTGCTGTGTTCCTAATTAAGACTCTAGTTATTATTTTTATGTGAGAGAAAAATAGCAAATGAAGGACTTCCTCTTCAAGTTATCCGAATGGTTCAATATGTGTGTAAGATTCTTGATAATATTTTAAGTTCATTACTATTAACCTGGCAGAAAACACTGTTTTGTAATCAAGAACAATTTTAATAAAATCACATGTAACTGCATTATTATAAATGCCTTATCTCAGCTTTCTTCTAAGCTATCCAAATTCAATGTTTCTGGTGTAGCCACTTGAGTTCACATTAGATTTATCTCACCCTATAAAAGCACAATTCATTAAACAGACTAGTCTATTTAAACTAAGGCAATTTTATCACAGTCAATTCAATTATTTAACACTGCTTTTTTAACTCACTACTTAAAGCTTTCTTTTGACAAGTATTCCTTTAAATAAATGAGTTGTAATTTAAAGAATGAAAAAAGATCAAGTTCCCTTCCAATATATGCAATTAGCCTATAGGGAGATGTTTTTCTGATATAAAACTAAGTTTTCTTTGAAAGTTGGCCAAATTTCAAGTAACAGAAGCCACCGAGGTTATTTTTTCAGCAGAAATAAACAAAAAGGAGCTTCTTACATGCAGTTAACTTTTCTTTTTTTTTGTTACTTGAATTTCACTTATGGAGGTAACTTCTTGGAAAAGCCTACATAATTAAAGAATTGGATTGATCATCTGAATAATTTATTCCAAAGATAATATAACCTTGAATATGCAGCCCTGACTTTCTTATCCTACTAAATGGATAGCCTGGTTAGTGACTTTATAAAGTAGTAATAAATAGCAGAATGAAAGTTTATTAACTATTCAAATGCTAATGAAAGCAAGGTAAGTCTGTGTGCCAAGTTCTTTTCAAAAATTTTCCCACAGGTTTTCTGTTGTTGTTATTTAAAATTATTAGGGGGTTGAAATTTGTTTTCAGTTTACAGATGTGAAATACAGATCACATGAACTGAATAAAGAATGTTGCAGCTATTGAAGATAAAGAAATGTAAATGTATTTAGGTCATGGTGAGTTCACCCAACAGTATTTTCATAAAGGCAATGCCATTAATTTGTCCTACCAGCTGTCTTCAAAAAATAAGGTGAAAAGAATCAAGGGAACATGTCATATCTTGTCTGTCATTGTCTGAAAGGATTATTGTGATTTTCATAGGTGACACATGAGGTGGCTCTCATGACTTAGGTTTCAAGAAGCATTCCTCCTAAAAGGAAATAGTCAAAATATATTATTGTTACCAAAATACTTCAGGTAAAGGAAATTTTTGGAACTTGGCCTCTCATGTGTTTTTCCTCCTTTCTTTTCAGATTAAGTAATATATTTGGAGGAACCTGGATGCCTCTGTCAGTTAAGTAACCAGCTCTTAATTTAGACTCAGGTCATAATCTCAGGATCATGAGATCAAGCCCTATGTCAGGCCCTGCATTGAGCATAGAGCTTGCTTAAGATTTTCTCTCTCTGATGGGGTGGCTCAGTCCATTAACGTCTGTCTTCTGCTCAGCTCATGATCCAAGGGTCCTGGGATCAAGCCCTGTGTTGGGCTCCTTGTTCAGTGGAGAGTCTGCTTCTCCCTCTGCCCCTCCCTCCTACTCATGCTCTCTCCCTCTCTAAAACAAAACAAAACAAAAAAATGTACACACACACACACACAAAGAAAAAAAACAAGAGAAAGAGATTTGGATGACTTTCATTTTTCTGATTTAAATACTCATTCCACTTTAATAAACAACCCAAGGATCAAATTACTTCCTCTAGTATAGGTAAGTGAATTAATAAATTTATCAAAAAGAACTGAATAATTGTCCAGAATGAGGTCTTTCACTGTATTGGAATCACCTAGAAATTAAATGCTGCATGCTGGGATAAACCAAAATCATTCACCTATTACATGGAAAAATATTGTCATATTTAAGGACAGCTATGTATGCCTCCTGGACTTACTTTATACCTTCTCTATCCAAAAAATAAAATACATAATTTTCAACAAAGCATTATAGTACTTTCATAGGATATGTGTCCGTTTTAGCCACTCAGAAGTGATAAAACCTAAAAGCCAAGTTAGATATCATCCAGAATGCTTCATTTTGATGTTAATTCATGTGGATTAATTACCTAATTTAAGAGTACAGGGGTAAGCCAAGCTATGCCTGGAGGGAAATGAAAGAAGCATCTAAACAAAAGTTTTAAAACAAAATACAGTTGTAGTGTGTGTTTATTTTAGAGACTTACTTCATCCCCCTATTACTTTCCCCCAGCAGAGGGGCCTAGCGACAGAGTCAGGTCTGTCTCTGCCCTAAACACATTCTTTAGCCCTTATATGCATCACCACTGACAGACAGCAGCCATAAGTGAGGACACCCAAGTTCGTGGTGGAATCCTTATACCTGACAAAGCTGCTCCCAGGAGATCAGGCAGCAGAGTCAGCGGGCATAGAATGTGCCTCCGCTACACACAACTGAGTTTTCTGTCAAGTCTATCATGAAGCACAAGTTCGTATCTCTTTGAGAAACCTCCAAATTCCATTTCTATAGCTTAATTCCATGTTGCCAACTGATAAGATTTTCTTCTATAATTAAATTCCTTCAGTTGCATGCATTTGACACATAGGATTTGTGGTTGCTACTGCCAGCTACTTGATGTCGGTCTGAAGATCTATCATCAGTTCCCTCTACGTGTTGGGAGTCTCAGGATGAAAGAGGTTAGATAGAGATTAAGGGGATTTGGGCAGACAATAGAGACATTCCTATGCATCCAGAGAACGTACGTATGCCAGCATTTGCCAGCACAACTCTGCCTTAGGTTGTCAAGGAGAAACAAGAGGAACAAGACATTCCCATTCTCTAGAACTTGCTTACCATTGTGGGTTCTTTTTCCTTATAATTGTTTGTTCTCATATTTTCTTTATCATCTTCTGTGCTTCTAAAATTTATAAAGAGAAAAGTATTGTACTTGATGGATTCAATCTCTAAGACATACTGAACCCCTTGCATCATCTAAAAATTAAAAACAGGAACAGGAGTACTTAATAAAATTTCCCTTAATATCTGAATTTCATCTTCTCTTCACCACTATTCATCTTTCTTCTTCTTTTGCTTTCACTAAAAAAAAGAGAGAGTTTTATAGCCATAAATTAAATTTCTACTAGAACTTTAAGGATTTTAGGTAGTTTATTGACTAGCCATAACTATGTCAATAGATATTTCTTTAAAAAGAGTTCCATGGCCAAATCACTTTGGAGATAATACATAAACTGCTTAGTTTTGGAGATCATATATAAAGAGTCCAAAGAAATCTCAGAGGAAAAAAATCCTACTAACTTCATTTACCTCAATTTTCCCACATTTATTTTACCACATTTTTATCAGGGAATACTAATGTCTCACAGAACTGGTATCCAGAACAATGCAGTTTAGAAGATTGTAGACTATGTCACAATTTATATATCAGGGGATCTTTGCTACCTCACCCATGGACATCCCACCATTTATTAATAAAACTCCCATTGAAGTCCTGGGCTCTTCAGTTAAGTGGTCTTTCTCTCAATAGGAAACATGCACATTTCTATCAAAAAATAGAAGCAGTTGTTTTTTTCTGATATTGTTAGACATAAATTGTCAAATGGATCTGTAAATTATTTACTACCAAAATATAATCAATACCAACTGAAAGCTAAGGATTGTGAAAAACTTTGAACCACAGCATTGAACAAAAACACCTCTAAGAAAAGCTTTTGGAACATACTTCATATTTCAAATATTGCAGTAATGAAAAATAAATAAAATTTTGCAGTAATGAATACCTTAATTCTAAATTTAATAGGATGTGTAAATTTGCATTTATAAGTGAGAATTCTGAATAATATATTTTATTAAACTTTGTAAACTATCTTGAAATGCCTTGTATTTATCTAACAGAGGCTTATGTGCCTTGTATCACAGTAAAAATAATTTTAATAATCCTACTTCACTCTGAATGATCTCAAATTGATATAATAAATGTAAATTATAACTTACAGAAACAGAATTGTAAATACATGTTAGGGCCTTGGTCTTTGTTCAGGTTTATATTTCAAGAGTTAAACAAAGCTCAGAGATAGAGAGGCTAAGAATGAAGATACACAGCACAGGACCCAGGAAAAATTTCCCATTTAGACTAGAGGTAGCTCTACCAGCTGGTATAAATGAGGGTCTTTTCAAAGGAGAAACACCCCTAATTCATTCACTCAATGAACATTGGTTGAGCACCCAAGTCACCCTGGCAGTGACACTAGGGATAGAAATGAGGGAGATACAGTTGCTGCCCGTGGGAACTTAAGTTCTAACAAGGGAGGCAGACGGTAAGAAATTGCGCTAGTAATTAATCCGTGACGGTTAAGATAGTTGATACAAAGTGGTGCAGGGTCAGGTGTAGTGGGGCATAGGTTCATACCTAAGATATAACTGTAAGATCAGACCAACCACAAGACTGGGGAAGTCTCTTTAGACAGCTTACGTTTGGTATGGGTCCTAAGGCTGATAGAAATCCATCTGAAAAGGAAGAAAAAGGCATTCAAGGCAGAATTGCTGGGTCCTTTACAGGAAAGCTGACTGAGGTATAGAGAGCTAGGAAGATTTGCTCCCCAAAATCTACTAGAGAGCCAAGGGTTTGATACGAAGATGTGACCAGCTTAAAGGAAGAGATTAAACACCAGAACCCTGAAGATGAGCAACAGGCCAATTAAATGGGCGCAGAGTTATACAGCTGCGGTTTGAGGTCGGAGGGTGGCAGTGAGTGGAATACGCTGACTACAGCCCTTCAGAAAAGTAGTGCTTTCCGTGAGCTGTCCAAGATTGTGGGGTATATTGGCTGGCTTTGACTTTTCAATCTTCATATCCCGAATTTATTTCTTCCCAGAGCTCCTCATTCCATTCATGTTTCCTGCCTACTTCTGGAGTTTAACCAACCACATCCGCAGAAATACATTCCACTGGTCGGTCCACGTGAACATACTTAGGAGGATGTATCTCTGCTATTGCAAAGAGACGAGCCTCCATTCTGTCTCTGAATTCTACTACGTTAAGATATTCAATTAGCAAAACACCAAATTAGCTACATTTCAAAACTCCTCATGATAATATCCTCAAAATTCCCGGATGTTATTAAGATTATGGGGAGAATAAAAACTGTTTTGAAACATTTTGAATGAAACATGATAAGATCTTACTATCTTTTAAAGCACTAAGTACCTTTCTTTACCCTTTCCTATGAAATATGGGTAGAGATATGACTCCCAAACCACTTATGTTTTCAAAATGCAGGAAAGCTCTATAATTTTCAATATGAAAATATGGGAAATTGGGCGCCTGGGTGGCTCAGTGGGTTAAGCCGCTGCCTTCGGCTCAGGTCATGATCTCAGGGTCTTGGGATCGAGTCCCACGTCGGGATCTCTGCTCAGCAGGGAGCCTGCTTCCTCCTCTCTCTCTCTGCCTGCATCTCTGCCTACTTGTGATCTCTCTCTCTGTCAAATAAATAAATAAAATCTTTTTAAAAAATGGGAAATTACATCCATTTCTAATCTGAAATTGTTTTCTATGAAAAAATATTGGAAAATTGGTTATCTATTCATCTCTTATTAAAAATAAGTCTACTGCATTTTGCTCTTATATGAGATTCATGATTATATACATGCATCCCAGTAAAAGACTTTTGTTTTGAGACAAGGGATATTCTCTATAGAGGTTTTCAGTTCTCTGAGGTTCCTTGAACAATCTGTCAAGAAAATAGGTATAGTTGCTGATTAACATTTCAAAAGCTCATACACTATCTTTGGGTAGTATTTGGAGATTATGAGTAAGAGGAAATGTTTTGGTATATTTACTTGTTTTAACTTGAGGATTTTTAAAGAGTAGAAAGACTATGGAAAAGCAAGTGTTGCGTGTATGGTCCCAAAGGTAGTATTTACTATTGTTTCCTGAAACATGGTAATTCTAAGAAGAAGATTGCACAAGGTACTTTTTTAAATTTTGCACATAATTGAAAAAATGCAACTACAGGCAGTTTCAAATAGTTCTTTTTCCAAAGGTTTGTTATTTAGAGTCCAAAATGCATATTCCAGAAAAGACACAGGATAGTATCTACCATGTTTAGGTAATCATGCCAAATCTATTTAGTTCATGATACAAGTAAAACTTCATATTTCTTGTGTGTTGGAGTTCTATAAAGATTATGTTAGATGATAGAGGTGTTTGGGTGGCTCAGTCAGTTAAGCGTCTGACTCTTGCTCTCAGCTCAGGTCTTGATCTCAAGGTCATAGGTTCAAAGCCCCATGTTGGGCTCCACCCTGGGCATGGAGTCAACTTAAAAAAAAAGAAAAAGATTATATAAGAAAATAAAAAGCACAATTTAGGTTTTGTATATATGCCTAAATGTCATTCCTTTTTACCAAATTTAGGGATTCAACGGATATTTGTTTCACTTCTCTATCCCTTGTTATTTAATAGGCTGGCTTGAATTCAACGTTCTGGGAGCATTTGTAGGAAGTGGGGAATATTAATGAAGAAAAAAGGAGAGGAAAATTAGCTTTCTCAATATCCCAAAGCTCCATCTGTAGAACATACATTCAGTATTCTCCATCCTGTTAGTCAGATATTCTCAAAATAACAATCTATCCAGGCCTGCCCTGATCTCCAATTTACCAAGCCCTGCCCTCAAGCACCCATCCCGGCACCTCTGATCCCACCTACGTATTTGAAATGAAGTCCTACTAACATATGGATGTGATTTGAAGGAAGATTAAAATACTGAAGTGTACTTTAATTTAAAAATAGGAATTGCTTGAAAGCATAATTGTTTTTCTGAGTTGTTGCAATTTCTAATCTGTGCCAATTTTAAAGAAACTGTTAGAACCTAGTGGGACCTGGGAGGGAGACAAACCATAAGAGACCCTTAATCGCAGGAAACAAATTGAGGGTTGCTGGGGGGTGGGAGTGTAGGGATAAGGTAGCTGGGTGATGGACATGGGGAGGGTATGTGCTATGGTGAATGCTGTGGATTGTGTAAGACTGACAGAGACCTGTACCCCTGAAGCAAATGATACATTGTATATTAATAAGATTTTTTTAAAAGAACATAGTTGGATAGAGGAACAATATCTGACATAAAAAAAGAAATCTATGACAAAGTTCCTGCCAAAATATACAGAAATGCACTACTCAGAAAATGGCATAAAAGGTTAAACTTTCTATAATCAATTTTCTAAACTGATAACAAAATTTCAGTAGTTATCATGTCATAGGGATGTAGTTCAGCTTCTGATATTTTATTATGAGAGAATTCCAGATTCCTAACAAATTCTGCAAACATAGTTAACCTCGAACAGCAGAAGGGCTGCATCACCGACCCCGATGAAGTTGAAAATCCACATAAAATTTTGACTCTTCCAAATCTCAACTATGAATAGCCTACTGCTGACAAGAAGTCTTGCCAGTAACATGAATAGTCAATTAACACATATGTTGTATGTTATACGTATTATATGCTGTATTCTTACAAAAACTAAGTTCAAAAAAAGAAAACATTATTAAGAAAAGGCTAAGAAAGAGAAAAATACATTTATAAGACAGTATTTACTGAAAAAAATTCACGTTATCAGTGGACTTATGCTGTTCAATCCTGTAAGCCTGCATTGTTCAAGGGTCAGCTATATGAAGACACACACAGTTATTTCTATGCAAATAGTTAAATGGAAAATTGCAAACCATCATTTATTGAAAAATTTTTCTCTCCTTTTTTTTGCTATTTTATTGCTAAAATGGAGAAGAGAAAAATACAAATAAAATAAAAATACAAATCAAATTTTAAAAGACAACAGTTTCTGCTGTTGCTTTTGCTATTTAGTAGGTGCATTGATGAAAAGAAGTAGAAAGAGAACAAAAGACTGTGGTTTACACATTAACCAGGTAATGACCATTTATGTTGTTTCCAGTTTGGTGCAATTGTGAATAAACTACTATAAGCATTCAGATATAGGGGTGTGTGTGTGTGTGTGTGTGTGTGTGTGTGTGTGTGTGATTTCTTATCTCTTTTGTTTGTACCTAGGTCTAGGATTTCTGGGTTGTTGACAAGTATAACATAAGTTTGTATAAAACTGCCAGATGGTTTTTCAAAATGGCTATACCATTTTCATTAACACCAGCAGTGTGTGAGTGAGAGTTGGTCTCTATTCATTGCAGGACCTGACATTGTCAGCTAGTTTGTTTTGTTTTAATTTTAGCTGCTCTAAAAGTGTGTTGTGATACGTAATTTGCATCACTCTAATGACATATGTTATTGGGCGTCTTTTCATGTAGTTACTTATAATCCATATCTCCATGGTGATAAATCACTGACTTAAATCTTATGCCAACTTTTTAAATTAGGTTCCTTATTTTCTAATTACTGAGTTGTAAAAGTCCTTCATATATGTTGGAGAAGGCTGTTGTTCTTTTTTTTTTTTTTCCAATTACATATTATATATTTTTTTTTTCTTTATGATTTGAGCTTTCTGTATTCTGTCTAAGAAAACTGACCTTAACTCAAGGTCACAAAAATCTGTCCTATGTTTTCTAGGGTTTCTGGGGTTTTACAACTCTGAGTTTTGCATTTGGCCTATTTTCCATTTCCAGTTCATTTTTGTATTTGGTATGAAGAATAGGTTGAGAGTTTCTGTTTTGTTTTGTTGGCTTGCTTCTTTTCTTTATATGGATATCAAATTATCCCAATGCCATATATTATTTTAAAGATTTATTTATTTATTTTAGAGAGACACTGTGTGAGAGTATGTGGGAAGAAGGACAGATGAAGAGGGAGAGAATCTCAAGCAGACTCCCCACTGAGCTCGGAGCCTGACATGGGGCTCCAACTCACAACCTGAGATCATGATCTGAGCCCAAATGAAGACTCAGACACTTAACCAACTGAGCCACCCAGGCATCCATCCAGTACCATATTCTAAAAATAATGTCCCTTTACCACTGAATTATCGAGTGAAAAATCAACTGATTATATGTATATGAGCCTATTTCTATTCATTCTATTAATTGTTATCTCTATCAATTTTAATGTTATTTTTGTTATTGTAACTTTATAATTAGTCTTAAAATCAGGTTGTGAGAGAACACCAACACTGCTACTTACCAAAAAAATGTTTTGACTAGTCCATATTCTTTGCATTTTTATAAACATTTTAGGATTGATTTGTCAGTTTCTATATTATTGCATAGTTTCTGACAAGTAGTCTGTAAAACAATGTATTTCTTTTATGTAATTGATCTTTTCTTTCTCTGGTTTCCTTCAGTGTTTTTGTTTTGGTTAAAAGCAGTTTAGAATGATTTGATGTGTGTATGTGTGTGTATGTACCCTGTTTGGGCTTCTTAAAGTTTCTTGGATCTGTGGTTTGATATCTTTCATTCTTTTTGGAATCCATTATATTTTCAAATAGTTCCATTTCCTGTCTTTCACTTTTTTCTTTCTAGGATATAATTAAAGATATGTTAGATTATCTGATATTGTTGCATAGTTCCTGGATGCTCTGTTCCTTTCTTCTCACTTTTTTCCCCTCTATGTATATGCCGGTTTAAATGATTTTAAGGAATGATACATTCCTGCTATTTTTCCCATGGATATTTTCCTCAGCTGTCAGGTTATTTTCTGAGCTGTTCAAAGGCACTCTATCTGTGACGGTGTGTGTGCCATGTGTATGTGGATATAAGTCTAGCATTGCTTTTTTCATTATATTATTAGAGTTTCTGATTCTCCACTAAAATTTTTCATCTGTTCATACATGTGGTCCATTTTTTCCACTAAATCCTTTAGCATGTGAAACATAGTTATTCATAAATCTCAAATAGTTCTGACATCTTGATCATCTCTTATCTGGTTCTGTTGATTGCTGTATTTGTTGACAAATGGGTGGTTTTTCCTTGCTTTCTGTATACTGTATGCTTTTTATTGAACATTATGTGTAGAACCATACAGTCATAGTGTGTAGAACATTATGTATAGAACAGTATATAATGAAGTAAGTATTGCTTATGATATTTATTCTTTTGTCATAAGGCTTTAGTCATTAATGACTGTTAGGTCATTATACCTTTCTTGTATTATATGCTTCAATTCTTCTAGTGGTGAATTACAATGTTTTAGGCTAACGGCTTGGTTTGTTAGATGTTTTCCTTAGTATTTCTGTCCCATCTCAGTTTTCAGTCATCCCTCCATGCATGCTGCTGCATGGCTGCTCATTCTCCACCCTCTTATCCTTCCTCTGATGGTATATTGCTGTTGTTTGTTCCCCATGTTCTTCCTGGGAAATGGAAATGTTCTCTGGATACCAGGGTCTCATATGTGGGTTTTCCATTCACTCTCTGCGACAGCAAAACTCTGACTTGTGTCTTGGGCAGGAATTTCCCCTCCCTTAGAAGTAGCAGAACTCGGGCACCTGGGTGGCTCAGTGGGTTAAGCTGCTGCCTTCAGCTCAGGTCACGATCTCAGGGTCCTGGGATCGAGCCCCGCATTGGGCTCTCTGCTCCGCAGGGAGCCTGCTTCCTCCTCTCTCTCCCTGCCTGCCTCTCTGCCTACTTGTGATCTCTCTGTCAAATAAATAAATAAACCTAAAAAAAAAAAAAAAAAAAAAAAAGAAGTAGCAGAACTCTAATGGTATTGGTATAGGGATAAAGATAGTATAAAATCCTGGGCAAGGAATTTTCCTATCCCCCACTCACCCCACTCATGAGTAAGTATTTTTTTTTTTTTTACTCATGTCTTTCAGCCAGTTCAGATACTCTGTATATTTGTTGTCTTCTTGTCACCATGTCCAGTCTTAGCTGTCTTCACAGAATAAAGCTGAGAGATTTTATAGATTGGTTTTCTGGTTTTCTATCAATGTTAGGATAGAAGCAATACTTTTAATTTTAAATATTTATTTGAATCTATTCTCCCTTATATACCTTGTAATGTGATCTTCATTTCTGATATACTTTTCTTCTTTTTCTTCTAATTCTTGGATTCAATCAATTCTTATTTAAAGTTATCCTAACTTTTTATACATTTATGTTATTAGATTCTGAACTTCTGATCAGGGGATTTTGTTTTGTTTTGATTTTTTCATATCTCCAAATGCTTAGGGAGTATTATTTCAGTTTGAGGAATCATATTACACTTTTCTGCTTTATGGTTTTGGGGTAAGGAGAATACTCAGCAGCTGAAATTATTTTATTTAAATTTTTTCTTATCATTTTACAGTATTTTCCTGTAATCATAATCTGCTTTTTTTCTATTTCTCTTTAATTCATGGTTGGGGTTGCTAGTTCAAGAGTGCCCTCTTCTGTTATTTTAATAAAACACAGATATTTTGATGGATAATGATAAGGAGTGGATAAGATTATTACCAATTTTTCATAATTTTTTTCAAAATTCTTAATTTCTTTCCTCTTACTTCCTTCTTTGTCTCATTGTCACATATCTGAAGGATACTATTCCTTCTCCATAAATCTGATTTATCCTAAGAACAATGATTCCTCAATGATGTTATTTCTGGCCCCACTCACTTTGAAGATCCTTCCCTGTAGACAGTGGAGTAAACTACCAAATTTCATCCTTCCCTGTAGACAGTGGAGTAAACTACCAAACTCCAGCTGTGTTCAGTATTTTGTCTCTTCCTCTGTGACTTTATTTCTTCTGAAAGTGATTTATGTTTTGATCTAAATTTCTCCACCCATCTGCTCTTTTTTTATGAAGTATTTTATACCTCCCTTCCCCCTCTGTCTGTATGCTCAGCGTCAGCAAGAACATTCTAGAATTTGGTTTATTATTCTACTTAGAAATCACCTGAAATCCTAATGGTTTTCTGTTCCATAATGCTAAAAGTGTAAGTCAGGTAGAGTTGAATTTGCAAATCTGGGTTGTTATATGGTTTGGATTTTTGAGGATTTTTGTGGGATTGGGGGGACTAAATGTATGAAGAGAAGTAAAATCAGGAATCCTTTATTCAAGTTTTAGTATATTCATAAAATATAATATCACAAAGCAAAAAATAGAATGAGTTTTTGATAAATACAATATGGATGAAACTCAAAAACATTATTTTTAAATTTTTAAAGATTTTTTAAAAATTTTTAAGTAATCTCTACACCTAATACATTCAAACTCACAGCCCAGAGATCAAGAACCACATGCTTTTTTGTGTGAACCAGCCAAGAATACTTCAAAAACATTATTTTGAGTTGAAAATAGCTAAATGCAAGTGTATACATACTCTATGTGATTATTTTTATAATGTTCCACAACAGCCAAAGTCAATTTTGTGATATAAATAAGTTGTTGCCTGGGACAGGCCATAGATGGAATTCACTGCAAAAAAACACATGAAAATATTGTATATCTTGACTACTGAGGAGACAGCTAGACAGGTATACACATTTTTCAAAACTCGTCAAGATTTCTACTTAAAATGTATTCATTTCGTGGTATGTAAATTTTACTCCAATAAAATCAATTTTTTAAAAAATTCAATATCTGTTTTTAATAGCAGATTAAGTATAAATGATGAGAGAATTGATGAAAGATTAGAAAGACAAAATATGGACACTATAAAAAGAAAGATGACACTTAGAAAACAGTAAAAAGATATCCAGTAATGTATATTTAGTAAAAGTTCTGGAGGTCAAGAAGTAACAGAGAGAATACAGTGAAGGAAATATCCAAAGAAAAAATGAATGTGAATTTTCCAGAAAAGAGCAAATAATAAACCCTTACATTGAAGAAGAAAATAGGAATGAGTGGAATCATTTTTTTGTAAATCTACATCAAAACATGGTAATGAAACTGTAGAGTTCAAAAAACAGAGAGAAAATCCGAAGAGAGGGCATGAAATCAAAAAAGAAAAATTGAATGATGAGCAATATTCTCATAGGAAAAATGGGTGACAGAAAACAAGGGAGGAAGACCTGTCAGCATGAAATTCTATACCTGCCTAAATGATCACTCAAAAACAAAGGCAAAATAAACATGAATTCACATGAAGATAAACTGAGAGTGTTTTCTATTCATTGACTGATAAATGCTGAAAAATTTTAAAAAGATGTAATTCAGTAAGAAAGGAAAAATAGCAACAATGTTGATAAAAATTGTAAAAAGAAGCCACTGGGATGAAAATATTTTGGCACAACCTTAGAGAGACAGTAAAAAAACAGTCAAGAAAGCACAGGAAGTTGTCAATTATATGTTAATTAATTTTCTTTAAAATAGAAAAAAAATAGACAGTAAATGAATTATCTGAAAGGGAAAAGAAAAGTATGGTTATATTTCAAAACTGAAGAGGATAAAAGATAAGACTCTGAGAAAGAAAATAGGATATATAGCAATAATTAAAATATTTGCAAAGGGGATGTGTTATCAACAACACAGGTTCTAGAACATGCTTACTGCAGTTCTTTATCTATCACTTTCCAATTGTGTCACTGGGTAAGTGACTAAGATACTTCAGTTTCCTCTTCTACAAAATGAAAAAACATCATAGTGCCTACGTCAGAGGGTTATTTAAGAAGTAAATGAGGACAACTTCTCATGAAAGCTATGGCCTATCATTATTCTCAGTGCTTGATAATACTTAGGTATTTTGATTCTGAAAAATAAGTGAAACTGAAGTGGATTTTCTTTGCTCAGGGTGTTTATTTCTCCTAGTAATGGAGATTCCAGAAATCCCCATGTGAGTTTTTACTAGCTATGACCTCAGACAATTCCCCTGACCATTATGAGGCTCAGGTTCTCATCCATATTTGTCAGTACTGTTGTGATGAACAAATGAGTCAACCAGGCTAAAATGTTTAAATGATCAGAAGATGAATTACTTTTTTCTTATTGTGTTCTGTTAGTCACCATTCAGTATTGAGGAGGGCATGGACTGCATGGAACACTGGGTGTTATATACAAACAATGAATCATGGAACACTAAATCAAAAACTAATGAGGTACTGTATGGTGACTAGTAAGATGAATTCTTTGTAATGATGTACATGGCTCAAGAGGATCTAGACTTTATCTCATATTAGTCTCATTTCTCACTCCTCTCCAGCCCCATTCATCTCCTTGCTCTTGCATGAATATGCCAATATATTCCCAAGTTGGAACCTTTGCATTTGCTCATGCTTGAATATTGTCATGATTGCCCCACACTTCCCTTAGGTCTTTACTCCAAATTTATCCTCTCAGTAAGGAGTCTTTTGACTACTCTTGCCTACAAACACTTCATAACCACATTTCCATCTGGCCTTCTTCCAAAATGCCATATCTGATACTTATTTATCTCACTTTTCTGTTTGTCCTCTACTGGAGTGCATTTTTCATGAAGGAAGAGAATTTTTAGTTTGGTTTTTTTTTTTTTTTTTTCCTTCTATTACTGTTCCTCTATCAGTTCCTGGTACACAATTAGCATTTTTTTTTTTAATTAAGCTTTACACCCAATGTGGGGCTTTAACTCACAACACTGAGATCAGGAGTCACATGCTCTACTGACTGAGCCATCCAGGTGCCCTTCACAACTGGCATTTAATAAACAGTAGTTGAATGAATCATTTGAAGGCTCTGTTTCAGATAAATATCTCATGTGTTTTCTCCTATTTCCTCCACGCTCTCTGCCTTCTACATCCTCATCATCTTCATCAAGTGAAGCCCTGCAATTCTGATGCCAAGGCCTTCCAGCTATCAGCCCTGGGGATGCCAGGCCCTACCCTTTAGCTTTGACTGTACAGCCATACCTGTAAGTCACTTCTTGGCACATCACACATGCTGTGTGATCTGTATCCCAAATATCCTCCCAATGGGCAAGTGATGCAACCAAAAAGGTCAGAGAAGTTAACCCCTCTCTAGTGACGAACTTGGAACAATAGGAAATGAGAGTGGAAAGGGGTGTGCAGGCAGCACTACTCAGAGATATGTATTCTCTGCAAATTGCCTGGAGAAATCCTTTGGGCTGGGCAGACGTACCTGCCAAGCAATCTATAGGGTCTATCTGTGGCTTGTTCTGAAGGGAGAGCACATAGTGTGACACACCACATCACTTTGTTTTGTTACTCTCCCCAACCCTTACTCCCACTTCTTTCTTTATTTGTTTTTTGGTTGTTTGGGGTTTTGTTGTTGTTGTTGTTGTTGATGTTGTTGTTTGGTTGTTGTTGTTGTTGTTTGGTTGTTGTTTTCCCTGAGTTTGTACCTTTCAAGTCAGGCACCAGGAGTCTAATCTTTGCCTCATTCTCTGTTTTCTGAAGAACCTGAGCTAAGACAGAGCCTTTAATGCTTCCATTCCTTTGTATTCAAGGGGCAAACAATATTAATCAATTTGTAGGTGAAGATAGAGTGGTATGATCCCTTGTCACTGGAGTCAGATTGAACCAGGTTTGAATCCCAACTGTACAAATCTACGCAATAGTTCTATGGAAGGGCAGGAGCACGACACTGTGACATGTGTTCTGGCAGGGTATGTCCTTGCCAGCCATCAGTCTAGACTGTGAAAGTTTGGTGGACAGTTTTTTATGTGTCCTGGGAAATGTTAAATGACAGAATCTGTCCTCTAAATAAGGTACTGTGATACAAAACTTGTGCTGTCTCTATTATGCCATATTGTCTCTCAGCAGATATAATTAGCTAAGTAACAATTCATCATAAAAAGAAAACAAACAAGAAAAAAAGTCACATTGCCTACCTTCTTATAGTGGTCAGCTTTATTTATAAAATATGGTACTTTTTTTTAATAAAAGGCAATATCCTATTCCTATTTCCTATTACCTAACTGTACCGATTCTAACAAAAATCTAAGAATTATTAATATGTAGCTCATTTGAGGAGATGAATAGTGTAAAAGACATGGCACTTTCACTGTAACAGCTTACAATACATCTTTAATGAACGTGTCTAACAAAATAGATAGGAAGAGGCGAAACTTATGAAAATTAAGACCAATCAATTCTTGATTTGTTTTTGGCCCACTGTCTTCATTTCTCCTTAAACCTGAACATTTTATTTGAGGTGAATTAATAAACATGCAAACAGAAGATAGAACAATAAAACACAAAGACAGTGCTTTCTCTGGTGTGCTAAAGTTTATTTTTAAAAATTTAATTGCCGTGTCTCCAGTGGAAAATGAACCCATGAATTTAGCAAACAGAAGAATCCATTTCTATTTCAAACAGAAACATCCATGTTTGCAACCAGATTTTTTTTAAAAAGAGAGAGCAATGAAACAAATTCATTGTTTTAGAATTCAACATATTCTCTGTCCATCCCTTCTTTCTAATTTCCCCTCTAACCAGTAATGTTTGTTATGAAAAAAAAGCACATATTTATTTAAATGGTACTGACACACACTGAGAATTTTTAAACATGTTTGTTTATACATGCTCCTTCCTCAGCCATCAATTTTTTCCATATAGCCTTTGAAAAATAGAGGGATTTGCGTAATGGTAGCATGGGCCACTTGTGTGGTATAAATATATATATTGCTAAGTCAACATTATATACACATAAAATATATACATAACACTAAGTCTTGCTTATACAAGAGCTAAAGTAAAGACAGTGCCTTCTGGCTTAGCTCAGAAAATGTAATTTCTATAATGAATCATTTTTTTCCTTATATCCTTGATAGTCTAGACCCAGACAATAAGATGAAACTTTCACACGGAAAAAGGGAACTAGGAGGAGCAATACCATCAAAAACTAAATGGACCCCAAACCAATGAATGCTAAATAGTCAAACATCATAATAAGGGAAGTGATTTTTTATTTAAGCCACTCCATTTTCAACATTCATCAGAGTAAGAGAGAAGTTTCCATTAGTTTTTTATGGATGGTAACTAGATCTGCTTTCTTTAACATTCCAAAGCCAGCCTGGGTATGGTAATGCTTGTCATTACTCTGAGTAGCTGTAGGGTTCTAAAGACTCACTGTGTCTGTCTTTTGCTTATCACCCTAAAGAGATTAATCTCTAAACAATGATCTTCTGGTACTGTTAACCTTGGGTTTGAACTTTTAGTCCATCAAAAAAGAAAGGGCGGATTCATAATGGTGGAGAAAATATCTAAAGTTTATAAAGGAAAACAGAAACTGGTTTCCTGATGTAATAAATCCTCACCACAAACAATCACTCACTACAAAAGGAAAGGTCCACAGTAGGGTGTTGTTCTTACCTATCCTTTGTCGCTTATTTCCCCCAGGAATCAGCTACTGGTAACTCTGCAAAATGTCTTAGCAAAGAGTAGTCCAAAAAAATTCATGAGGATGTTTCTTTTCTTTTCTTTCTATCAGCTTCTGCCCAGATTTTGATGATGATTGGAAGGAAGTTCTATGTTCACAGCAATTTATCTTTCTACATTACCTGTTTCTAGGTGATAAATATGTCATTTTCAAATTAGTGTGGCATTTGTTCAGTTAATTATATGCATTAGGACTTATTTCGACAGGAATGTAATTTTCACTACACACATGCTAAAGCAGAAATCTTCCAGTACATTAAATTTCATAGGCTTTTCCTACTAAACAAAACCTTAAAAGGAACATTTTCTGGGAAAATAATGAAAACTTTGAGGAAACATCAAATATCATCCCACCCCTCCACAAAAATGCTTAGAAAGAAGAAAAAGAATGTAGCTCTCTTCCAAATTAGAGAGAATCACCTAAAAACACCTGAAAAAGTCCTCATTCTTATCCTTCCATAACTTATAGCCTTAGTTATGACTTTAACATTTATTTCAGTCTCCAACTATAAAGCTGTATATTAATTATAATACAAGCTTATCAATTCTGCACTACCTTCCATCTGCATTATATTTGTAAATTACAATTACTAACATTTCTGATTTTAAGACATTTCTTCTTTCATTTCAAAGTTTTATAAGGCTTTATCCTCTTTATACCATCTTGCTATAAAGAATAAAAAGCCAAAGTGCTCATTAGCTTATTATAACAATAGCTGACAAACTTGCTACCAAAAAACCACCTCTCAAATTTTACTTTTATTTTTGGACTCAGTTAAAATGCTTCTAAAATATGCATGCATTGACTTTGAGAAGATGTAATTGTGATATTAAATTTTATTGAAATTTCTCAGGTCCTGATTTGTGTACTGGCTTGTGCTCTGAGTTCCCACGAAGCAGTAAAACGTTTAAAATACTGTCTGTGCAAATGTAAAATTTATGAATTCACACATCTCTGGTTGATTTATGTGAAATAATAATGCACTATTTAATGCTTAAACATGGCTAGAAGCAATGCTAGGCTATCAAGATGTACAATGGAATAATAGATTTATAAGACGGATAACCTTCTTGCCTAGAGAAGCTTGTTTAAAGGTGTTGTACAGATATATTAAACTATATGTAATTTTATACTAACTTAATGCTGTAGGCCTCTACTGCAAGCAATAAAAGATTACAACCGTGGCATTTGCAATAATAAAATGATCTGGCTATTCAACATAAGGTATGTATCTGAGAAGTAAAAAGAGATGAGGAACTTATTTAAAAGTTTTGTCCTTTTCGTTCATTGCGCTGTACAAAATATTTTTTTTTCTTTAATGTGGTCAACATAACTCCAAGCCCAGCAGTTGTCTGTCATCATTGTAACTGAGGGGAAGATTTCCACGAGGGGAATAATTGGATGTTTCCAGGAGGCCTCCAGGCACATTTAATTATCACCCGATTTGCTTAGAAAACTAACTAAAAACTTATTAGGATGAGATATAAGAGAAAAATTATAATTGGCAGTTTTCTGGTAGATACTCTACCCTTTTTTATTATATTATACATGTTATTCTTTTTTTTTTAAATCAGGAAAGGAAATATTTCTTTGGTCTGAGTCTTTGGTTGTTTGATCATTGAAAGGTAAGCACTGAGATGCATTAGTTTGACTTTCACACTTACAAGAATTAAAAGATAGAGAATTTAGAATTTTTCAGTTATTATTTCCATCATATGATGCTTTGAATTTGGTAGTGATTTGGTCTCAGAATTTAAGGCCCTTACACATAATGTGCTGAATTAATGACAAAACCCCCAAAATAGAGCTCTGAATAAGGTAATGAACACATTTCAAAGATCTCCATTTGTATCACAATTTTGCCTAAATTCCAAATAATTTCTTTCACATGCTAGTAAATAGCAATTCAAGAAAATGATTTTAATAACCAATGAACTCTCAAAAAGAATCCAATGAATCAGTTGAAAAGCAAAAAAATTTCCTTCAAGGACTACAGAATTTTAAATCTCCTTTGAAGTAATAAAATTTTGACAAATCAGAACATGAATACAATTGATTAACAGGGTCACTAACCAAAAAGTTAGAACAGGATGAATGACCAATTACAGGGAAATAAAGATTAGTACAACCTGCAAAACGTCCAGTTGAAATCAAATTAAAATTTGATGACATTTTCAGAATAACAAGGAGGTAATTTTTCTTTTAGTTTCCCAAACTCAGTTGCATATCTGCATCTCTACATTGCCTACTTAAGATGAAGTTTTTAAGTCTGACAGTGATATCAGTTACACTGATTTTAAAGTCAGCTCTATTTGTCAGGAAATAGCCTGGTCACACATTAACCACCAAATGTTCAGCTCCCTTTCTGTGTCTACAGTTAGTTTCTAAAGCACAAAATCACAACATTGTTTGTGGTATTTCAGCAACGTTTATTCCCAGCTTACACACCCAGTCGAAACTCATATAATTAAGAAATATCTCAGTGCTGAAATATCGTCTTATGTAGGACACTGTTGAGTGATTTTCAACATCTTCAACATTGCCCTTAAGACATGTATAATATCCAAACAGCCAGAAATCTAGTAAACTAGTTGAAACTTGTCAAAATATGCGGTCAGTCTGAGGTTTGGAGGTATAGCTTGTGTCCATTGTAACCAGGTTTCCTAAAAGCTACATCTGCTTGAAGTTTTCTGAAGTGTTATCAACTGAAACTGTATGAACAGATAACCGAAGGTCTCTTTATAAAGAGAAGACAGGAGAAAAAGGATGATGGCACCATTCACCCTTGATGGCTAAGTGGATTCAAACGTATTCTATCCATAAAAACATGAATACAAATACAAAAGTTCTGATGTGACTAGGAAATATATTTAATTTGTTAAAAGCCATTGTCTATTTGGGTATTCAGGACTGGAAGATGGGACAACTCCTTTCAGATCTCTGTCCAAATGGAACCAATATAAGTAGCCCAGCCTAGGGGCACCTGGGTGGCTCAGGGGGTAAATATCTACCTTCCGTTTGGGTCATGATCCAGGGTCCTGATATCAAGCCCCATGTCGAACTCCCCGCTCAGCAGGGAGTTTGTTTCTTCCTCCTCCCTGCTCATGCTTGTCCTCTCTCTCTCTCTCTCTCTCTCTCTGAAATAAACAAAACTCTTAATAAATAACCCAGCCTCTCCCTTCCCCCGTCATTATTCTGTCTTCTCATCCTGCTCTCTTGTCATCACATGTGTCTAGTGCCTGAATTATTATGTATTCATTTGTTTATCCTTTTGTGACTCTCTCAATTTCAGTGCAAGCTCTGTGGGCTCAGGGTATATTTTGTTCATATACCTCTGGATATGCAGAGCCACACCAGGCACCTGGGAGCATTTCTTAAATATTCATTGAACAAATGAATAGCCACTTTCACTAACTCTTTAGCCCTGGACAAATCATTGAATTCTGGTTCTCAGGCTCCCCCTAATTTTATGAATAAGGGAACTGGACTGACTAATCTCTCAGATCTTTCAGATTAAAATGCCTCTATTTTATTAAAATGCTTTAATTTGACCCTCTAGACAAGAAATCCTTTCTAAATTATGGTATGTTTTCAGAATTTGTTTCAACAACTATTATTTCCCTGCATTACTCCCTGTGATTATTCTCCAGATTGCAGTGGCAAAAAAAATCATACTCTTCTATTTTTAATCATTCATATTTGTGATTTGTGTTCAGTTATTCAAATTTTTAAAAATACAGTGATTTTTCCAGTTATGAGTGTATTACCTTTCAGGTCCAAATTCACCCTTCAAGGCTCTGCCTTGTGATACTGAAGCTGGGCTCTCCAAACATTTCTTTGTCTACTGGCATCACGCTAAAATTTGTCAGCAGAGGCTGAGAGAGGGCTGCTGGGGCAGAAGAGCTGCTTCTTCTATTCAGTGTGCTCTCCTCGCTCCTGAGCACCCAGTGGTGCCCAGTGACCTGGCAAGTTTCAGCAGCGCACCTGCTGCAGCCTCCAAGCAAGTTTGGCTGGTCCCGCAGTCAGTATCCCAGAGTCTGGAAGACGGTAGAAGACAGCTTCCCTTTGTGCTCTAGCTGATTCCTGGTGAATGGCACTGGCATCCCAGCCCGAGGTTTCCTGCTTACTAGGCTGAAATTCTTCAGCAAGCTTCACCATCCAGGGGGCAGTGGCACACACTCTCCAAATGTGTTTTTTCCTTGGGTGCTTTGCCTTAGTCACAGTCAGCAGCTACTCTATCCATTCTTTCTGTATTCCTTCGAGTTCCCTTTACCTGTTAGTAGTTAATTCCTAGCTACAAAGTAACAGTTTTTTATAATAAACTTCACTTGCTTGAATTACCATGTGTGGTTTTGTTTTTGTTTTGTTTTATTTTTGTCTCCTGGCTGAACTCTGATATAGAGACTTTTATTTCTTTTTTTTTTTTTTTTGAAGATTTTATTTATTTACTTGACAAAGAGAAAGAGAGAACACAAGCAGGGAGAGGGAGAGGAGAAGCAGGAAGCCCAATGTGGGACCTGATCCTAGGAGCCTGGGTTCATGACCTGAGCTGAAAGGCAGATGCTTAACTGACTGAGCACCCCCAGGCACCCCTACTTATTTTTCAAAAGATTTATTTATTTATTTATTTGAGACAGAGAGAGAAAGCCAGTGAGGGAATGGGGGGGAGGGAGGAGAGAGAGAGAGAGAGAATCTCAAGCACACTCCCCACTGAGCTCAGAGCCCAACACAGGGTTCAATTTCATGACCCTGAGGTCATGACATGAGCCAAAACCAAGAGTCAGATGCTCAACTGACTGAGCCACCCAAGCTCCCCTGAGTGATGTAGAGACTTTAAAAAAAAAAAACTTATTTAATCAAAATTAAAAGCATATAGACTATTACCTCAAATTATAGTAATATCTATATCTCAATTTTGTAAATTTTGGAAGTTCTTCTAAATCTGAGACTTTTTTCTTTTTTAAAATGCCCCATAAAATAGAAAAGTCTGAAGCCTAAAAAACATGATTTCTTAGTTTCTAGTTTTATACATGGGAACTGTTTTCAAAAGAAGGATAGATTTATTTTTTGTGAGAAAGTGAAGGAAACCGAATTTAATAAATACACAAGTCCCTAGAGTCTAATTTGCTTTATAACAGAGGATAAAAGCTGATTCATAAAATGCCTTCATGTAGATTATTACATATTCCCTATGCAAGGTTGCACATATGTACAGACCTTCAGAGACATATACACTCAGTGATAATAGCTTAAGCAGAATTAGGCATGGGTGCTTTCTAGTTAGAATATGGTATTTTATAAACCACATGAATCTTATGGAATATTATAGGGCTTAATGCAAAACATACAATAAATCTTCATAGGACTGTGATTTTTTTTTCTACTCTTAAATGAACTCTCTAAATTGTACAACATTTATATTCTGATGAAACCCTTCTCCTAAGTTTCAAAAGTTAAATGTGATCTTCAGGACTTGTCAACTTTGTTCTTTCACTGAGACAGAAGAGATAATGTCATCTGACAAAAAAATGTATATACTTGTATTATATTCCTTGAAGTTTTACATCTATAACCTTCATTATTCAAGTCAGAACTGGAACCAGGGGCCCTCCTTTAAACATCAGCTGAAACTTCTAAATAAATAACATTTTTCAAATTTTAGTAGATATTACTCTTTTACTACTACTTAGTAAATATTTTGAAAGTGCTATCCCTATGAAGGAAGAAAAATAGGATAATAATAAAGCATATACCCACAATAAACCATGTTGTACATTGAGGGCAGGATGGATGAAAGGATACAAGAGGGATAGGTTACAAAAGAGCAAGCTCTACATGAGTGGAGATGGAATGAGATGTTATTTTAGCCTGGCAAACAGGCCAGTGAGTTCATCCGCTATGTCATTACCATGTGGTGGCAGTTCCACTTAATTTCTCCCTCTAGGACCTTATTGCTATTTCAGTCTCTGGGTCCACACCTCTCATTTTACAAGCAAAAAACACAAGATCTGTCTAGGTTAAGTACAGGGTTACGTGGCTAATTAGTGGGCTGAGCTTTAATTCAGTAAGAAAAGTAGCTCCATTAATCAAACTCGGTACAGCGATACTGTGGCAGGAACTGCTAGTTGCTTCCCAAAACCCAGCACTGCCACCGTACCTCTAGCTTAACACAGAATCCCAGTTTTGAGATGGGCACATTCTGCCCAGACTCCTTGACACCTACATGTGGCCATGACATGATTTGGCCTATGTGAATGATGTTTCTTCTCTGTAAGTAGAAAATTTTTATGTGATTTTCAAGAAATAATAGTAGAGTATCATGCTGTTTCTTGCCAACTCAAAACTAAACAGCTGCCAGTCATATAGCCATCTTGGCCCCTGGAGTGATGTACTAAATCTGGCTAAGCAACAAGATAGAAGGAACATGGGTCTTGGATACAACGGAGTCACAATGCCAGCCTTGTAACATTGGCCTCTGGACTTCTACATGAAAGAGAAATTATCTTGTTGAATCTACAAGTGGGCACATGTAACCAATCCTAATCCTAACTGGTTCAGATAGTTTCCAACCATGAGTTTTCTAACAGCTGTTCTGAGATAGAAGAGCAAATCTTCATATCCCAGCAATGGGCCTAACGAAAGTCAAAGACTTGTTTACTCAAAGTGTGATTCACTGACCAGTAACAATGGCACCAACTGGAAGTCCAACCAAAGCCCCAAATCTCATGCATCTCCCCACCAAACCTGAGTCTGTATATGAACAGGATTCCTTATACGTGCACAATGAAATCTGAGAAGCTCTGCTCTAAGATAGCGGTTTTCCCATCACACTTTCTATGGCAGTTGACCTTGTGGGGTAGACAATTTTACTACAGAATCTTTCGTCTAATACCAATAAACAGCAAGGTCTCTGGCAAGGCGCCCAAATTCAGGTGTTAGAGTAGAGACAGTTATCAGGTAAGAGTCTATATTTTAAATTTAAGACTCCTCAAAAAGCAATAGTGAGCATGATTTTTTCCTATCTCAGGAAATCCTGGGAACAAGAGAGCCCAATGCTTATTTTTCAATATGAGAAAATGTTTGTCTCCTTTTTTTTTTTTTTAATTTGTGTCATTATGTAATAGTCCTTTGCAGAAATGGATACAGTTGATCCAGTGGCACTTTTCTTAATTCCGGTCTACAGTGTTTCCATCCTCTGTGGCTAATTTCAAGATGGAAGCAATACAAGAGCTTAGTGTGTCTTGCTGAGATCAAATAAACTTGCCCATGGTCATATAGCAAGTCAAAGGGAGAAGCTGAACTACCATGAGTCCCAGAAGCAAGATTCCTTCTCTCTGACAGAAAAAAAAAAAATCATTATACAATTCTTATCCTGCAAAAATTCTTTAAAATATTTTTTATGGAATGAAAGCTCAGAGTTGTATCATGTCCAATTTGAGTGAATAACTATGATTGTAAAACATAGCATACTTCTTGAAGTGTTACTTAATAGATATCTTAGCTTCTATAATTATTAATAAAGAAAAATTATGACCAAAACATAATTTTGTTTAAGGATAGGCACGAATAACTTTAATAAACTAAAAAGAACAGTTACCCAAACAACCAACTATGTTCTTATATATCCTTATCCAGGTACTGATAATCATGAGGATTATTTTTTTTTTCAATTTATTTATTTTCAGAAAAACAGTTTTCATTATTTTTTCACCACACCCAGTGCTCTATGCAATCCATGCCCTCTATAATACCCACCACCTGGTACCCCAACCTTCCACACCCCCGCCACTTCAAACCCCTCAGATTGTTTTTCAGAGTCCATATTAACTGATTATTCAACCCTAGTGTTTTTTTAATAATGTTTTAAATAGCTGTGGTTAATGACACAACAGAAGTCAAATAAGACAGACCAAGGTTATAATCCAAGATTTTCAAATGCATCCTAGTAATATATTTGTTTCTTACATGCTTATTTGTAGACTTATTTGCTATAATTAACATACAATAAATTTCACATACTTAAAGAATATAATCAATAACTTTAATACTTGTACACACACCATTTCAAGGCAGCGAACACAGCCACCACCCCAAATTTCCCTGGTGGCCCACATTATTCACTTCCACGTGCCCCTCTCCACTCCCTAGTGCCTGTGTAGAAGCAACCACTGAGCTGCTTTCTGTCAGTAGACTATTTTGAATTTTCTACAATATTATGGAACTAGAATCATACAATGTGTGCTTTTATCAGCCTATCTTCTTCCACTTCACATAATGATTTTGATATTTACCATGCTGTTCCATAAATCACTGTTTCACACTGAGAAATGTTTCATTATAAGGATATACCACAAATTGTTTATCCATTCTCCTGGTGATGGATATGTGTGTTACATCTAGTTTTTTAAGTATTCCAAATAAAGTTGCTATGAATGTTCATGTAGAAGTCATTGGGTAAAGACTTTTTTTTCTCCACTTTTATTTCTCTCAGTGGAATATCTGGAACTTATGGTAAGTAAACGTTTAAACTTTTAGGAAACCGCCGAACTGTTTTTCTACTTTTTTTTTTTTTAAGATTTTATTTATTTATTTGACAGACAGAGATCACAAGTAGGTAGAGAGGAGAGGCAGGCAGAGAGAGAGAGGAGGAAGCAGGCTCCCTGTGGAGCAGAGAGTCCGAGGTGGGGCTCGATCCCAGGACCTTGGGATCATGACCTGAGCCAAAGGCAGAGCGACCCAGATGCTCCTCCACTTTTTTTTTTTAAACGTTTTATTTATTTGAGAGATAGAGAACAAGTGGGGGGAGAGGGGCAGAAGGAGAACAAGAAAGAGAATCTCAAGCAGAACCTGCACTGTGTGGACCCCAATGCCAAAATGGGGATCAATCTCACAACACCAAGATTGTGACCTGACCAGAAACCAAGAGTTGGACACTTAATGACTGAACCATCCAGTCACCCCTGTTTTCCTACTTCCAGTCCCATGCACAGTAAACCAGAGTTGAGTTTCTCCACATTCTTACCAACCCCACTGTCAGTCTATTTTATTAGATTCTTTCCAGTAGGAGAGTAGTGGTTTCTCATTGTTTCAATTCACATTTTCCTAATGATTAATGATGTCAAGCATCTTCTCCTATTTATTTGCTATCCATGTATTTTTCTCACAACCTATTTGTTCAAATCTTTTGCCCATTTTTAGTGAGTCATTTCTTTCATTATTATTTATTTTGAGGGTGACTTCTCTTTTTTTCTTTTTTTTTCAACTTTTTCTTTAAATTCCAGTTAACATACAGTTAACATTGGTTTCAGGTGTAAAATATGGTGCTAAAATGAACAACATAGGAAACAACAGATGTTGGCAAGGATGTAGAGAAAGGGGAACCTTCTTGCACTGTTGGTAGGATTGCAGATCAGTGCAACCACTCTGAAATACAGTATAGTGTTTCCTCAAAGGATTAAAAAATAGAACTACCCTATGATCCAGCAATTGAACTATTTTTCCAAAGGATACAAAAATGCTGATTTGAAAGGATACATGGACCCTAATGTTTACATCAGGATTATCAACCATAGCCACATTATCAAGAGTTCTTTCCATGTTCTAGATATAAATTCTTCATCACATATATGATTTGCAACTGTATTTTCTTAGTCTGTAGCTTGTTTTTGCATTCTTTTGAGAAAACTCCATACTGTTTTCCAGAGTAACTACAGGAGTTTGCATTCCCACCAAAAGTGCATGAGGGTTCACCTTTCTCCACATCCTCACCAACATCTGTTGCTTCCTACGCTGTTGATTTCCCCCATTCTGACAAATATGAGATGATATCTCATTGTAGTTTGGGTTTTCATTTCCCTAATGGTAAATGGTAGGAAGCATCTTTCCATGTGACTGTATGTCTCCTTTGGAGATATGTCTGTTTCTACTGCCAATTTTTAATTGGATTATTTTAGGGAGGGATGTTGAGTTCTATCAATTCTTTATAGATTTTGGATATTAACCCTTTATCATATATGTCATTTGCAAACATCTTCTATTCCATGGCTTGCCTTTCATTTTTCTTGTTTGTTTCCTTCACTGTGCAGAAGCTTTTCATTTTGATCAAGTCCTGACAGTTTTGTTTCCCTTGCCCTAGGAGATATATCTAGAAAGAAGTTGCTGTGGCTGATGTCAAAGAAGTCACTGTTACTGCCTGGGTTCTCTCCTAGGATTTGAATGGTTTCAGGTCCCAAATTTAGGTCTTTAACCCATTTTGAATTTACTTTTGTGTATAGTACAAGAAGGTGATCCAGTCTCGTTCTTTTGTATGTTTCTGCTTTCCCAGTACTATTTGGCAAAGAGACTGTCTTTTCCCATCAGTTATTTTTGGATATGCTTTGTTGAAGATTAACTGTATAATTATGGTTTATTTCTGGATTTTCTATTCTATTCCATTGATCTATGTGTTAGTTGTATGTTTTTATTAGATTCCCTTATCATATTGAAAATTTTCCCTTTTATTTATAGTTTGCTGAGAATTGTTATCAAAATAAATACTTATTTTTGTCAATGGACTTTCCAGTATCTAACAAGATGATCATGTGTTTTGTTTTGCTTTGGTATGTGACTGTGATGAATTATGTTGATTGGTTCTCAATTGTTAAACCAACCTAGTGTTCCCAGGGTCAACACTACTTGGTCATATTGCATTATTACTTTTTAAAAAAATACTAATAGTTTCTATGAGAAAAATTTTGTTATTTTTGCATCTATGTTTATGAAGATTATTGGTCTATATCTGTTTCTTCTAATATCTTTTTCTGGTTTTGATATCTGGTTAATGCTGCTTTCATAGAATGAATTGTTGAGTGCTCTGTCCTGTTCAATTTTCTGGAGGTGTTTATACAGACTTGGCATTATTTTTTCTTTAAACTTTTGCAAAATTCCCTCATAAAGTTAACTCAGCCTGAAGCTCTCTTTGTGGAAGGATTTTAAACTACAAATTCAATTTATTAGACATAAGGTTATTCTAGATATCTATTCTAGAGTGATTTTGTTGATTTATGTTTTTCAAGAAAGTTGTCAATTTACTCTAAATCATCAAGTTTTTGATATAAAATTGTTCATAATATTCTTTCATTTTTTAAAAAAAAATAGGTAGATATATATCTGTCACAGCTGTATTACTCCTAATATTGATAATTTGTGTTCTCCCTTTTCTAATCAGTCTGGTTCTTGTACCTACTCAGAAAGGCAACTTTTGGTCTCGTTGATTTGCTCTTTCAGTTTTTTATTTTATTGATTTCTGCCCACGTGTTTATTATTTCCTTATGTCTGCAAACACTGATTTTAGTTTGTACTTCTAGTCTCTGTAGACAAAGGCAGAGGTCAATGATTTTGACTTTTCTTATTTTTTCATGGGCATCTATGGCTATAAAGTTTTCTCTACACACTGCTTTATCCTTATCCCATGAAATTTGGTATGCTGTGTTTTTACTTTTAACCTGATTTTACTTTTGATTTTTTTGGCCCATGGAATATGTAGAATTATATTATTTAGTTTCCAAATTTGGGGATTTGTCTAGAATCCTTTTGGTTATTGATTTCTAATTTAATTATGTTTCTATAAAACATACTTTAGAAGAGTTGAATTCTGTTAAATTCAATAAAACTTATTTCAAAGTCTAAAATATGGTCTATTTTCATCAATGTGCTAAATGCATTTTGTATTCTGCTCTTGTTGGGTGTAATATTCTGTAAGTGTAAGATCAAACTGGCGGATTATATTGTTCAAATACCCTGGGCCCCATGAATCATCCATCTAATTGTCACTCCAGCTCTATAATTATTGAGAAGGGATGCTAAAATCTCGAATCTAATTGTAGATTTTTCTATTGTTTCCTGCTGTGTTTTAAGTTTTTTTTTTTTTTCACTTACTTGATTTACTCTGTTATTCAGGACATAACATTTTGGATTATGTATTCAGAAATCTACTTTGTAGGAGGGACACCTGGGTGGCTCAGTCGGTTGAGCATCTGACTCTTGGTTTTGGTTTAGGTCATGATCACAGGATTGTGAGATCCAGTCCATTTTGGGCGCCAGGCTCAGTGGGGAGTCTGTTTGAGGTTCTCTCTCCCCTCACCCAGCTCATGCATTTGCTCTCTCTCTCAAATAAATAAAAAAACTTAAAAAAATCTACTTTGTATTAGAATAATATAGCTATTCCAGTCTTCTGATTATTCATACCATGATACATCTTTTCCATCTTTTTCCTTTTACTTGTTTCTTCCAGACATCATATACTTGGGTCTTGCCTTTTTGTTTTAATCCAAATTGCCAATCCCTTCTTTTAATATGGTGACCACTTATATTTATCATGATTATTTATATTTTGAGTTTAAATCTACCATCTTGCTAATTGTTTTTTATTTAATTCGTCTCTTCTTTGTTCTCTTTTCTGTAACTTTTTCTGATTAATTGGCTTTTTAATAGTTTCTATTTCATCCCTTTTGTTAGTTTATTAACTGTAAATCTTAGTTTTGATTTTTTTAATGGTCGATTTGGGGTCTATAGTATACATCTTTAACTTACTGGTATACTTTCAGGTAATATTATAATGCTTCAGGTACAATGTAAGAATTGTACAGTAGTTTGTTTCTGTTTCAACCCGCTCCCAGCCCTTGTGCTATTTTTATCAAAATTTTACTTCTACATTGTTGTAGAGCAATTACAGGTTGTAAACCCCCTGATACATTAGCACTTTGGCTTTAAACAGTCTATTATCTTTAAAAAAATAGACAAAATAAGACAGAGTATTTTGTATGTATCTGTGTATTTTTATCTAGTATTATATTCCTTCTCCTGAAAGACCACATTTCCCAGAATGTAGGTCTATTGTTGATAAAGTCTTTTAGCTTTATCATGTTTGAGAGAGAAAATATTTCATCTTCTTCTTTGGAATAATATTTTCATTTGATAAAGAACTCTGAAATAATCATTTCTTTCCTTCAGTAGTTTCAATATTTTGCTATACAATCCTCTTGCTTGCATTGTTTCTTATAAGAAATACACTATCCGAGGAGGAGGAGTCAAGATGGCGGAGAAGTAGCAGGCTGAGACTACCTCAGCTAGCAGGAGATCAGCTAGAGAGCTTATCTAAAGATTGCAAACACCTGCAAATCCATCGGCAGATCGAAGAGAAGAAGAACAGCAATTCTAGAAACAGAAAAACAACCACTTTCTGAAAGGTAGGACTGGCGGAGAAGTGAATCCAAAGCGACGGGAAGATAGACCCCGGGGGAAGGGGCTGGCTCCCGGCAAGCGGCGGAGCAACGGAGCACAAAATCAGGACTTTTAAAAGTCTGTTCCGCTGAGGGACATCGCTCCGGAGGCTAAACCGGGGCGAAGCCCACGCGGGGTTGGCGTGACCTCAGGTCCCGCGGGGTCACAGAAGGATCGGGGGTGTCTGAGTGTCGCAGAGCTTGCGGTTATTGGAACGGGAAAGCCGGCTGCAGAGACAGAGCCGACAGTAAGCTCGCAGCTCGGAGTTGCCTTGAACCGGTCGCAAGCTCGGTGAGCTCGGAGCGCGGCCGGAGGTTGGGCAGACGCGAGTTACCGGGAGCTGTTCGCTGAGGGCGCACAGGGGAGCGGGGCCCCGGGCTCTCGGCTCCTCCGGGCCGGAGACCAGGAGGCCGCCATTTGTATTCCCGTCCTCCGGAACTCTACGGAAAGCGCTCAGGGAACAAAAGCTCCTGAAAGCAAAGCCGAGCAGATCACTCAGCCCGGCCCCTGGTAAGGGCGGTGTAATTCCGCCTGGGGCAAAGACACTTGAGAATCACTACAACAGGCCCCTCCCCCAGAAGATCAACAAGAAATCCAGGCAAGACCAAGTTCACCTACCAAGGAGTGCAGTTTCAATACCAAGGAGAGCAGCAGAATTCCAGAGGAGGAGAAAACAAACCACGGAACTCATGGATTTCTCCCTGTGATTTTTTAGTCTTGCAGTTAATTTAATTTTTTTTCTTTTTCATTTTTTTTCTCTTCTTCTGCTAAAATTTTTTATAACTTTTACCCTTTTATTTTTTAATGTTTTTTAACTAGACTATCTAATATATATATATTTTTCTTTTTTATACTTTTCTTTATTCATTTTCTTTTTTTTAATTCTTTTTTTCTTTTTTTCTTTATTTTTGAACCTCTTTTTATCCCCAAATCAGAAGAGATCCTAATCTCTTCAATCTTTTTTTCTTAATTCTTTTTTAAATTCTTGATTGAATTTTTAATTCAATCTCTTTTTTTTAATTCTTTTTTTCTTTTTTTCTTTCTTTCTTTTTGAACCTCTTTTTATCCCCAAATCCTAAGAGATTGGGAGATCCCAATCAAAGGAGATCCCAATCAGAGGAGATCCCTCACCCAATCGTGAGGGGGGAGAAATCCCCCCTCACGATTTGGGATCTCTTCTGATTGGGTTAAAGCATATTTTCCTGGGATTGTTGCCACCCTTTTAGTATTTTACTTGCTCCTTCATATACTCTTAGCTGGACAAAATGACAAGGCGGAAAAATTCACAACAAAAAAAAGAACAAGAGGCAGTACCGAAGGCTAGGGACCTAATCAATACAGACGTTGGTAATATGTCAGATCTAGAGTTCAAAATGACAATTCTCAAGGTTATAGCCGGGCTTGAAAAAGGCATGGAAGATATTAGAGAAACCCTCTCCAGAGATATAAAAGCCCTTTCTGGAGAAATAAAAGAACTAAAATCTAACCAAGTTGAAATCAAAAAAGCTATTAATGAAGTTCAATCAAAAATGGAGGCTCTCACTGCTAGGATAAATGAGGCAGAAGAAAGAATTAGCGATATAGAAGACCAAATGACAGAGAATAAAGAAGCTGAGCAAAAGAGGGACAAACAGCTACTGGATCATGAGGGGAGAATTCGAGAGATAAGTGACACCATAAGACGAAACAACATTAGAATAATTGGGATTCCAGAAGAAGAAGAAAGAGAGAGGGGAGCAGAAGGTATACTGGAGAGAATTATTGGGGAGAATTTCCCCAATATGGCAAAGGGAACGAGCATCAAAATTCAGGAGGTTCAGAGAACGCCCCTCAAAATCAATAAGAATAGGCCCACACCCCGTCACCTAATAGTAAAATTTACAAGCCTTAGTGACAAAGAGAAAATCCTGAAAGCAGCCCGGGAAAAGAAGTCTGTAACATACAATGGTAAAAGTATTAGATTGGTAGCTGACTTATCCACAGAGACCTGGCAGGCCAGAAAGAGCTGGCATGATATTTTCAGAGCACTAAACGAGAAAAATATGCAGCCAAGAATACTATATCCAGCTAGGCTATCATTGAAAATAGAAGGAGAGATTAAAAGCTTCCAGGACAAACAAAAACTGAAAGAATTTGCAAACACCAAACCAGCTCTACAGGAAATACTGAAAGGGGTCCTCTAAGCAAAGAGAGAGCCTACAAATGGTAGATCAAAAAGGAACAGAGACAATATACAGTAACAGTCACCTTACGGGCAATACAATGGCACTAAAATCATATCTCTCAATAGTTACCCTGAATGTTAATGGGCTAAATGCCCCAATCAAAAGACACAGGGTATCAGAATGGATAAAAAAACAAAACCCATCTATATGTTGCCTCCAAGAAACTCATTTTAAACCCGAAGACACCTCCAGACTTAAAGTGAGGGGGTGGAAAAGAATTTACCATGCTAATGGACATCAGAAAAAAGCAGGAGTGGCAATCCTTATATCAGATCAATTAGATTTTAAGCCAAAGACTATAATAAGAGATGAGGAAGGACACTATATCATACTCAAAGGGTCTGTCCAACAAGAAGATCTAACAATTTTAAATATCTATGCCCCCAACGTGGGCGCAGCAAACTATATAAACCAATTAATAACAAAATCAAAGAAACACATCAACAATAATACAATAATAGTAGGGGACTTTAACACTCCCCTCACTGAAATGGACAGATCATCCAAGCAAAAGATCAACAGGGAAATAAAGGCCTTAAATGATACACTGGATGAGATGGACATCACAGATATATTCAGAACATTTCATCCCAAAGCAACAGAATATACATTCTTCTCTAGTGCACATGGAACATTCTCCAGAATAGATCACATCCTCGGTCCTAAATCAGGACTCAACCAGTATCAAAAGATTGGGATCATTCCCTGCATATTTTCAGACCACAATGCTCTGAAGCTAGAATTCAACCACAAGAGGAAGTTTGGAAAGAACACAAATACATGGAGACTAAACAGCATCCTTCTAAAGAATGAATGGGTCAACCGGGAAATTAAAGAAGAATTGAAAAAAATCATGGAAACAAATGATAATGAAAATACAACGGTTCAAAATCTGTGGGACACAACAAAGGCAGTCCTGAGAGGAAAATATATAGCGGTACAAGCTTTTCTCAAGAAACAAGAAAGGTCTCAGGTACACAACCTAACCCTACACCTAAAGGAGCTGGAGAAAGAACAAGAAAGAAACCCTAAGCCCAGCAGGAGAAGAGAAATCGTAAAGATCAGAGCAGAAATCAATGAAATAGAAACCAAAAAAACAATAGAACAAATCAACCAAACTAGGAGCTGGTTCTTTGAAAGAATTAATAAAATTGATAAACCCTTGGCCAGACTTATCAAAAAGAAAAGAGAAAGGACCCAAATAAATAAAATCATGAATGAAAGAGGAGAGATCACAACTAACACCAAAGAAATACAAACTATTATAAGAACATACTATGAGCAACTCTACGCCAACAAATTTGACAATCTGGAAGAAATGGATGCATTCCTAGAAACATATAAACTACCAAAATTGAACCAGGAAGAAATAGAAAGCCTGAACAGACCCATAACCAGTAAGGAGATTGAAACAGTCATTAAAAATCTCCAAACAAACAAAAGCCCAGGGCCAGATGGCTTCCCGGGGGAATTCTACCAAACATTTAAAGAAGAACTAATTCCTATTCTCCTGAAACTGTTCCAAAAAATAGAAATGGAAGGAAAACTCCCAAACTCATTTTATGAGGCCAGCATCACCTTGATCCCAAAACCAGACAAGGATCCCATCAAAAAAGAGAGCTATAGACCAATATCCTTGATGAACACAGATGCAAAAATTCTCACCAAAATACTAGCCAATAGGATTCAACAGTACATTAAAAGGATTATTCACCACGACCAAGTGGGATTTATCCCAGGGCTGCAAGGTTGGTTCAACATCCGCAAATCAGTCAATGTGATACAACACATCAATAAAAGAAAGAACAAGAACCATATGATACTCTCAATAGATGCTGAAAAAGCATTTGACAAAGTACAGCATCCCTTCCTGATCAAAACCCTTCAAAGTGTAGGGATAGAGGGCACATACCTCAATATCATCAAAGCCATCTATGAAAAACCCACTGCAAATATCATTCTCAATGGAGAAAAACTGAAAGCTTTTCCACTAAGGTCAGGAACACGGCAGGGATGTCCATTATCACCACTGCTATTCAACATAGTACTAGAAGTCCTAGCCTCAGCAATCAGACAACAAAAGGAATTAAAGGCATCCAAATCGGCAAAGAAGAAGTCAAATTATCACTCTTCGCAGATGATATGATACTCTATGTGGAAAACCCAAAAGACTCCACTCCAAAACTGCTAGAACTTATACAGGAATTCAGTAAAGTGTCAGGATATAAGATCAATGCACAGAAATCAGTTGCATTTCTCTACACCAACAACAAGACAGAAGAAAGAGAAATTAAGGAGTCAATCCCATTTACAATTGCACCCCAAACCATAAGATACCTAGGAATAAACCTAACCAAAGAGGCTAAGAATCTATACTCAGAAAACTATAAAGTACTCATGAAAGAAATTGAGGAAGACACAAAGAAATGGAAAAATGTTCCATGCTCCTGGATTGGAAGAATAAATATTGTGAAAATGTCTATGCTACCTAAAGCAATCTACACATTTAATGCAATTCCTATCAAAGTACCATCCATCTTTTTCAAAGAAATGGAACAAATAATTTTAAAATTTATATGGAACCAGAAAAGACCTCGAATAGCCAAAGGGATATTGAAAAACAAAGCCAAAGTTGGTGGCATCACAATTCCGGACTTCAAGCTTTATTACAAAGCTGTCATCATCAAGACAGCATGGTACTGGCACAAAAACAGACACATAGACCAATGGAACAGAATAGAGAGCCCAGAAATAGACCCTCAACTCTATGGTCAACTAATCTTTGACAAAGCAGGAAAGAATGTCCAATGGAAAAAAGACAGCCTCTTTAATAAATGGTGTTGGGAAAATTGGACAGCCACGTGCAGAAAAATGAAATTGGACCATTTCCTTACACCACACACAAAAATAGATTCAAAATGGATTAAGGACCTCAATGTGAGAAAGGAATCCATCAAAATCCTTGAGGAGAACACAGGCAGCAACCTCTTCGACCTCAGCCGCAGCAACATCTTCCTAGGAACATCGCCAAAGGCAAGGGAAGCAAGGGCAAAAATGAACTTTTGGGATTTCATCAAAATCAAAAGCTTTTGCACAGCAAAGGAAACAGTTAACAAAACCAAAAGACAACTGACAGAATGGGAGAAGATATTTGCAAACGACATATCAGATAAAGGACTAGTGTCCAAAATCTATAAAGAACTTAACAAACTCAACACCCAAAGAACAAATAATCCGATCAAGAAATGGGCAGAGGACATGAACAGACGTTTCTGCAAAGAAGACATACAGATGGCCAACAGACACATGAAAAAGTGCTCCATATCACTCGGCATCAGGGAAATACAAATCAAAACCACAATGAGATATCACCTCACACCAGTCAGAATGGCTAAAATCAACAAGTCAGGAAATGACAGATGCTGGCGAGGATGCGGAGAAAGGGGAACCCTCCTACACTGTTGGTGGGAATGCAAGCTGGTGCAACCACTCTGGAAAACAGCATGGAGGTTCCTCAAAATGTTGAAAATAGAACTGCCCTATGACCCAGCAATTGCACTACTGGGTATTTACCCTAAAGATACAAACGTAGTGATCCGAAGGGGCACGTGCACCCGAATGTTTATAGCAGCAATGTCCACAATAGCCAAACTATGGAAAGAACCTAGATGTCCATCAACAGATGAATGGATAAAGAAGATGTGGTATATATACACAATGGAATACTATGCAGCCATCAAAAGAAACGAAATCTTGCCATTTGCGACAACATGGATGGAACTAGAGCGTATCATGCTTAGCGAAATAAGTCAAGCGGAGAAAGACAAATATCATATGATCTCCCTGATATGAGGAAGTGGTGATGCAACATGGGGGCTTAAGTGGGTAGGAGAAGAATCCATGAAACAAGATGGGATAGGGAGGGAGACAAACCATAAGTGACTCTTAATCTCACCAAAAAAACTGTGGGTTGCTGGGGGGAGGGGAGTTGGGAGAAGGGGGGTAGGGTTATGGACATTGGGGAGGGTATGTGCTTTTGGGTAAATTGGAAGGGGAGATGAACCATGAGAGACTATGGACTCTGAAAAACAATCTGAGGGGTTTGAAGTGGCGGGTGGGTGGGAGGTTGGGGTACCAGGTGGTGGGTATTATAGAGGGCACAGCTTGCATGGAGCACTGGGTGTGGTGAAAAAATAATGAATACTGTTTTTCTGAAAATAAATAAATTGGGAAAAAAAAAAAGAAATATTAAAAAAAAAAAAAAAAAAAAGAAATACACTATCCTTCTCACTTTTTCTCTTTTGCACATGTATGGGGCTTTTTCTCTGCTTATTTTTAAAAGTTTTTTTTTTTTAAATATGTCCCAGTGTTTAAGTTATAGCAACAGAACTCTATGTCCAATTGACATTCAAACTGGATACGACAGAGCTGCTCAACAGAAATGGAGAAGTTTAGTCATCATTTCATCTGCAGGATATACTCAGTATTCTATACCCTATACTCTATATACTCATATCCTATACTCTATACTCTGTACTAATATTTTTAACATTAGACACTGTAGCTTCCATCTCTTAAAGTTTGATTTTAGTCTTTTTCATATATTTATGACTCTATTTAACATGATGCATCTTTTCTCTAACTTCCTGAACATATGAAGTATATTACAATAACTTTGAATGTCCATGTCTGCTAACTCTATCATTCATATAATTCTTTTGTCTTTCTCTTTCTACTGATTGATTTTTCTCCTCATTATGAGTCACATTTTACTGCTTGTTGACTTGATAATTTTTGATTGAATACCATATATTATAAATTTTACTTTGTTGGATGTTAGATGTTTTGTATTCCTGCAAATAACCCTGAACTTTATTTGGAATGCAATTAGTAGACTTATAATCAGTCTGACCCTCTGGAGCATACTTCTAAGTTTTGTACGGTGAGATGCAGGCAGCATTTAGTCTAGGACTAATTTTTCCCACTGAAGATGTCCTGTCAACTAGAGTTGTGTTTTTGCTTTTGTTTTTATCACTCTGGCTGGTGGGAACAGGTATTGTTACTGACCCTGTGCAAATGCTGGAGATTGTTGCATTTAATCTTTTCAGGTGGTTCTTTTTCTGGCCTCAGAGAGGTTCTTTGCATGGATACAAAAGTCATAGTGTAAGGAGGAAACCCAGGAAGATGTCTGCAGCCCATGAAGATGTCTGCATCTCTTTTTTTCTGCCCCTCTCTTCAACCTGGTAGTCTTCTCTGCTAACTTTAGCTGCTATTGCTTCCCCATACTTCCAGTGTGGATCACAAGTGAGACAGTGCCCCTCCTGACCACTGGCTCTGCTCCCTTCCCATGTTGTGGCCTCAGCACTCTCTCCAAGTAATGCACCAGGGCAATTATAGGACTTACTGTCTCTATTTCCTTCTTGTCTTAGGGTTTACTAGCCTGCTCTGACTTAATGTCCAATGTCTGAGTTTATTCTTTCACATATTTTGTCTCAGTTTTTTCTTTTGGTGGGTTAGCAAGATTTCTCAGGTGAGAGATCCTTGTTACTCCAAATTCATCAGAAGTAAGTATCTGATTTTAGTATCCCTCTGAGATAAAGAGTAAATAGAGTTAGATTTAAATCCAGTCTCTACCACTTAATAGCTCTTATTTAATCTCTCTAAGCTTCATTGCACCATCTCCAAAAAAGAGTATATAAAAGTTAAATTAGATAATATATATAAAGTACATATCATGGTGCCCATGAATGAATGTTAGAAATTTTATTTCTAAAACAGAAAGACTCTTTCAAGGCATTGGAAACTAAATCCATATAAAACAGTCAATTGATGAAAATATTTAAAGATGCCTATGAACACATTCATTCTATTTTTGGGGGGTGTACATCCTACAAATTAATCTGTTATTACTTGTTGTGATCTAGAATCTCCTTGTAATTCAGAAAAAGTGACTGACCATTTTGCACTGTTCTTTGTTCAGAACCTTTTGGATTTATTTCATCAACTATAGGGAGCACAGATGTTTTAATGCTTTCTTCCCTAAGTTTTCTTACTCTTTTCCCCTTGAAAATGGTAAAGACAGTAATATCTTAGAAATCCAATATTATTGGGGTGCCTGGGTGGCTCAGTGGGTTAAGCCTATGCCTTCAGCTCAGGTCATCATCTCGGGGTCCTTGAATCGAGCCCCACATCTGGCTCTCTGCTCAGCAGAGAGCCTGCTCCCCACCCCCCTTGTGGGGTTACCTCTCTGCCTGCCTCTCTGCCTCCTTGTGATCTGTCTCTCTCTGTGTCAAATGAATAAATAAAATCTTTTAAAAAATCCAATATTATTTCTTTAGACTGCTACTGGAGGGAAAGTCTATCCCCAACTCTAGACATCTATTCTCCATCCTAATTAAAATTCCCATCAGCTGTGACAGCAGACTTCTTGCTTATGCTCCAGCTACCAACTTCTTGAGGGCAAAGTTCACTTTATCAAATTTTGACAAATAGTTACAGTAAATGGAAAATACTCAGAATTGATATTTAGTGGTTTCAAAAACAATAAATTTTTCTGTCTTAAAAGCTTTCATTTATTCAAACGAACCTGTCAGAATATTTGTTATATCTTTTAAAAATTAATTATGGTGCTGTCTGTCTCCTTACATTCTGAAATATGCCAAGTCCTTTGTGATTAAGAATTCTTTATTTTTGATAAACCTTAACTCTGAGGAAGAGGAAGAAATAGCTGTGCTATAGCTAACAGCTAATTTAGAGATTCAAAGTAGTTTGGAAGAAAGTCTCTTTATTAAAATAAAATGCCATCAAGATGTTGACAGCAAAGATTACTAACTATTGGGGCTGGAATACCTTTGTGTCTTAGTAGATAATAGAGGACATAGATGGGGAAACTTGTTCAAGATGTCATTCAATTGTCGCGTTCATGTTTTGAGTTTTTAAGTGGTGGTTAAAGTAGAGATGTGGGGTGGTAATGGTTGATGATGATGGTGGTGCCATCTTTTTTTCTCTATGTCGAAACGTGTGTGTTTTTAGAACAATGGTTTGTACTCTTCCTCTTAAATGAAATAGCACAAGGCTCTTTGTCAATATATCCCTTTGTAAGTGACCTGTCTGTAACTTTGGTCAAACCTTCTTAAATGTCTCAACAATTCACCTTCTGGAAGCTTCTCATGGTTACAAGATCTAACTCAGGAGATCATTGGTTGATAACTATTCGTCTCTTACACAAACTATGATAAAATACAGACTGAGGTATAATTATAATAGTATCAGGGAAGGAGAATGTTTGTAAAAGGTGAATCCCCAAATAAAGTTTAAAGCCTTAAACTTAATTTTACCATAATTTAAGTACTTTAGATGTTTAAATAATTTGGAGAAGAATTTGGTTAATGGTGTCATTGATTAAAACCAATTTTATCGGGAGGGTATGTGCTATGGTGAGTGCTGTGATGTGCATAAACCTGGCGATTCACAGACCTGGACCCCTGGGGCTAATAATACATTATATGTTTATAAAAAATTTTTAAAAATTAAAAAAAGTCTTAGAAAAAGAAAAAAAAACAATTTTATGAAATGTCTTATATAATAAAATTAAAAAGAAACTAAAGACTATTGTGACCCTGAAATAGACCTAGTCTAATACAAAAATGCCTAAAATTAATTAGATCAACAGATGAATTATAAAGATAATGATAGCAAATAATAATATATTAATATTAACATTTGTAATACATAACAATATATAACATATTAAGCTATATGAAATTTTTTGTAATATAAGTATTATCTATAAAATTTAGTGATACTGGTCACTACTATTCCATTTATATAACAAACAAAATATTTTCAAATAAAACTTAAAAATAAAGATATCCACAGTTAGGAAAATATTAAAGAACTTATTACATTAAGAGAATATAACTTACTTGGCAATCCTAAAAATTACACAAACAAAATGTCTTCTCTTAAAAACAAGGCTGAGATTTTTATCAGACTAAACTAATATAGTAAGTAGGAGAGTTTTCATTTGGTGAGGTTATGTATCATTTTAAGATGTAATCCCCTTCTGGCAAGTGCACCCGAATGTTTATAGCATCAATGTCCACAATAGCCAAACTATGGAAAGAACCTAGATGTCCATCAACAGATGAATGGATAAACAAGATGTGGTATATATACACAATGGAATACTATGCAGCCATCAAAAGAAATGAAATCTTGCCATTTGCGATGACGTGAATGGAACTAGAGGGTATTATGCTTAGCAAAATAAGTCAGTCAGAGAAAGACAATTATCATATGATCTCCCTGATATGAGGAAGTGGAGATGCAATGTAGGGAGTTTGGAGGGTAGGAAAAGAATAAATGAAACAAGATGGGATAAGGAGGGAGACAAACTATAAGAGATTCTTAATCTCACAAAACAAACTGAGGGTTACCTGGGGGAGGGGAGTAGGGAGAGGGTGGTGGGCTATGGACATTGGGGAGAGTATGTGCTGTGGTGAGTGCTGTGAAGTGTGTAAACCTGGCAATTCACAGACCTGTACCCCTGGGGCTAATAATACATTATATTTTTATAAAAAAATTTTTTTTTAATTTTCTCAAGCACAATAAAAACAAAAAACAAGAAAACAAACAAAAAAGATATAAGTCCCTTCTAATCAGAACTAACACACAAATCTATTTGAATGAATTCATATTCATTCCTTCACTGAGCCATTGGGCAAGAGTCTTTTGGCAAGAAAAAGGTGTACATGTCAATTAAAATATAAAAATACAGAAATTATGTTGTAAAAATATAATTGGCACTTTATAATTTACTAAATTAGACACAAGTTAATAAATTATGAAATTATATATATAATTTTTAACCAAAAAGCCTATGATATAAGATTACATTATTAAGCATTACACAAGTTTTGCTATCCATGTATTAGCAGGAAGAAATATATTTTGATAATTATAAGCAGTGGAGTAATGAATTTTAAATCTTGATCATCTTCTGTGGTTTATATATTTATTTATTTATTATAAATTATATTATATAATGTAAATGTATTATATATATACATACATATAAAATGGAATAATACTCAGCTATAATGAAGGATGAGATCTTGCCATTTCTAACATGAATAGACCTAGAAGGTGTTATGTTAAGTAAAATAAATCAGACAGAGAAAGACAAATACCATATGATTTCATTTATATGTGTAATACAAAAATCAAAACAAAACAAACAAACAAATAAAAAAGCGGAAGCAGATCCATAAATACAGAGAACAAACTGATGATTACTAGAGCAGGGCAATGGGCAAAATGAGTGAGTGAGAGTAAGAGATACAGGCTTTCACTAACGGAGTGAAGAAGTGACAGACATAAAAACGACAGCATAGGGAATATAGTCAATGGTATATAACAGTTTTGCATGACAACTGATGGTACTTAACTTATGGCGAGTATAGAATAATGTATAGATTTGTCAAATCACTATGTTGTACACCTGAAATGGATATAACATTGTGTGTCAATTATACTTCAATTAAAAATAAATTTTAAAAACATCTTGACCATTTTCTAACTTCAATTAGAGTATGAATTAAGTCTTTCAAGTATGTCCTTAGTGGATGTTGTAGGAAAATTGGTGAAGAACAAGCAGCAGCACAAGATGATACATGCCTAGAACCAGGCAGAAAAAAAGACTCAATGGACTAGCAGAGAATCCCCATGACTTCTCTCATACACAGTACCTCTCCCAGACACCGGCTGTGTTTTTTTCTTAAACAGTCACCTCTGGGTTACAGGAGCTTATGCAGAAATGCCAGCTCCCTCCAATTCAGCAGTTAGCATGTGTTAGGATGAATTTTTGTTTCCTTTATGGTCATGTGGTTGATGAATTCTCAGAGCAGGCAACTCATTATGAATTTCAGGTGACCATAAAACAAGGCTATACATTGGAGGCCAGTGGGCTGAAGATACATGATAGAGGCAGTTTGATTGGCTAACACTATGTTCTCCAAAACATCTAAACTGGCATGCCTCTATAAGAGGGACCCAGTTTTTAGTGTACATAGCTTTTCCCATACTCTCTTCTCTCCCCTTAAGATATTGTAATTATCCATGTGAGCGGCTCAGCCCGAAAGACAAAGGTGGTTGGGACCCCTGTAGAAAAAACACTGTTCTAGTGATTCTACTTCATTTTATCCTCTTAGCTGCCTATCATATGGCTATCACTTTGTTCATTCCATTCTTTGGATTTCACAACCCCTGGACATAATCACAGTACATCATTTGAGACTACCTTTAAAAAAATAAAAATGGTTAACAGGTAGAACCTGCTGGAGGTGAAGACAACTAACATCATTAAAAATATAAAGAAGGTTGGGGCACCTGGGTGTCTCAGTAGGCTGAGTGTGCGACTCTTGATTGTGGCTCAGGTCATGATCTTGAGGTCCTGGGATCCAGCCCCATGTCAGGCTCAGCGTTCAGTGCTAAGCAAGGAGTCTGCTTGAGGTCCTCCCTCTCCCTCCACCTCTTCCCCACTTCAGGTAAATTAATAAATTTTTAAAAAATATATAAAGAAGGCATAAAGATAAAACATTTCTGCATAGAAAACTCATTTCGTTTTTTAAGAACAGCTCTACTGAAGTATAACTTCAATACCCAAAAACTCACCCATTTTAAGTGTACAATTCAATCATTTTTAGTAAATTTACAGAGTTTATTCACCACAACCCAAGTTCATTTTTAGGCTTAATACCATTAAATGTATTCCAACTCCCAACAGGAAATTTGGTGGGGGTGGAGAAATAGGATAGAAGCTTGACGAAATGATTGTGAGCCTCATTTGGGAGAATGATGTGTAAAAGTGGACAAAAATGTTTGGGGGAAAAGAAAAATGCCCTGAAAAGAATATCCTAAAAAATTAACAAATGCCCTATAAAGCTGGGGTAATCAAGGTAATGTGGTACTGGCCTAAAGTTGATCGATATCATCTTGGAACAAACCACAAGATATATAATAATTTTAAGTAATAAATGTAACCTAAAAATGTAACTCAAAATTGTACCAGTAAAGGAAATTTTATTTAATAAAATAGTGCTTCTATATTTGATTCATTGGGGCACATTTTTTTCCATTCTCTACTTACATCTTTATCCCACATGTATTCTCAATGATTTCAAGAGTTAAAAATGAAATCATACAAGAATTTTTTAAAGCATGAAAACAATAAAAGTGATAGACTCGATAATTTGAGCATTAAAAACGTCTGTATGTCAAAAAAGCACACTGAAACAAAAATCAAATACCACAAAGTAGCTGAAATTTTTTTGTAATAAATAGGGTATACGTTTATAGACCTAATATAGAGAAAACCATACAAGTCAACAAGAAAAACACAGACCTCAAGAGAAAATGGGTGCCAGTGTTTGGATTCTCCAGAAAGCAAGAGAAGAAAAGCATGGAGAAAAAGTTTAGTGTTTTTTAAGAGGCTTAACTGAAACTGTTCTTGAAATCAGTTCCTTGGGGGGGTGGCGGGTAGAGCAAGATAAGGCAGAAGGAGAAATGGAGGCTTGGTATAAACCTGACGGCTAACTCCACATTGGGGGGAACATTGATGGTGGGGGGAAGGTTGGGCTCTACAGCTAGAATGGCCATTCAGAATTATCCGAGGTTGAGCCAAGATGTCCATTCCTTTATAACTCCACATCTACCTATCAATGAATGTGGGCTACCCTAGGAAGGTGCATGCTCTCTGGGTCAGCAGCCTCCACAGCTGAAGTCATTTCCAAGGGAGCTGACTGCTGAGAGAGACCGACTGACAGCTCTCTTAGGTCCCACAGCAACAATTTCTTGCTTGACATGGTCCCTTGAACAGCTCATCTCCGTGGCTACCATGATGAGTAAATGATGTGACCAGACAGTTAATCATACAAAAGACAAAGAATAAGAAACTTGTGAAACAATGTTCAAATTCACTAAAGTTAAATTAATGCCAATCAAAATCATGGTGATATATACTTTGCTTATCAAAGTATCGATCATCTGCGAGATTAATAAAAGTGAGCTTTCTGCTTACTAAGTGACAGCTGCTAAATTAAGAGATTTACACTTGTTTTCTCGTTTACTCTTTACAACACTCTGGAATTTGTTATTATTTTAACCCCAGTTTTACAGATGAGGAAAATGATGCACAGAAAGGTTAATAAGTTGCTAAAAAGACTGTGCTACTGAGTGGCAGAATGGAGCTCTGTGCTCTTAACCAATATCCTAATTGCCTCCCAATTAGGCACTCCACTGGTAATCATTGAAGGGGCACTGGCTCTGGCTAGTCTACTGCTGGCAAAAGTGCACACAGGTGCAAACTTTCCAAACAAGTTGGAAATATTGCCTGGAAAATGCTCATTCCCAAACATTTATAGCAACATTACTTATAAGACTGGAGACAGTTTAAGCCATCTAAAAATAAATAAAATATGGGTTAGCCACATGGTGACAGCATTAAAAAATAATGTAGGCATTAAGTATAATGTCTTATAGAATATTTGAGATTGGAGAAATGCTTAACATATAATGGTAAGTCTGTTTTGTTTTCTTTTTTTAAAGGCAGAAGATTTTTAAAAATTTAATTTATTTTTTTAGTGTTCCAATATTTATTGTTTATGCATCACACCCAGTGCTCCATGCAATAGTGCCCTCCATAATACCCACCACCAGGCTCACCCAATCCCCACTCCCCCAAAACACTCAGGTTGTCTCTCAAAGACCACAGTCTCTCATGGTTTGTCTCCTCCTCCGATTTCCCCCAACTCATTTCTCCTCTCCATCTCCTAATGTACTCCGTGTTATTTCTTATGCTCCACAAGTAAGTGAAATCATATGATAACTGACTGTCTCTGCTTGACTTATTTCACTCAGCATAATCTCTTCCAGTCCTGTCCATGTTGCTACAAAGGTTGGGTATTCATCCTTTCTGATGGAGGCATAATACTCCATTGTATATATGGATGACGATCTTCTTTATCCATTCGTTTGTTGAAAGGCATCTTGGTTCTTTCCACAGTTTGGTGACTGTGGCCATTGCTGCTCTGAACATGGGGGTACAGGTGGCCCTTCTTTTCACTACATCTGTATCTTTGAGGTAAATAACCAGTAGTGCAATTGCAGGGTCATAGGGAAGCTCTATTTTTAATTTCTTAAGGAATCTCCACACTGTTTCCTAAAGTGACTGCACCAACTTGCATTCCCACCAGCAGAGTAAATCCCCTTTTTCCACAACCTCTCCAACACATGGTGTTTACTGTCTTGTTGATTTTGGCCTTTCTAACTGGTGTAAGTGGTATCTCCATGTGGTTTTGATTTGAATCAAATCAAATCATGGCTAATGATGATGAACATTTTTTCATGTGTCTGTTATCCATTTGTATGTCTTCTTTGGAGAAGTGTCTGTTCATGTCTTAAAGGGCAGAAGATAAGCTTCTCCATACAGTCTGGTCCTGAGAGTGTACATATGTGTATACACACACACATACACACACACACACACACACTCAATATACACATGCACATATAGTTATAAGAGAATACACCTAAAGTGTGTGAACATATCTTAACAGTAAAACCACAAGTCATTTTTACTTGTTTTTCTACTTTCCTGGTTTTCTACAGTAAACATAGATTGCCTTCAGAATAAGAAAAAACTTCTATATTTTAGTTCATAAACTAAATATTGGGAAAAAATATTGGGAATACTTATAGAAAACTATTCAGAACATATTCTCTCTTTTTAAAATATTTTATTTACTTATTTGTCAGAGAAAGAGTGAGCACAGGCAGAATGGCAGGCAGAGGCAGAGGGAGAAGCAGGTTCTCTGCCGAGCAAGGAGCCCGATGTGGGACTCGATCCCAGGACGCTGGGATCATGACTTGAGCCGAAGGCAGCTGCCCAACCAACTGAGCCACCCAGGCATCCCCAGAATATATTCTTGATAGTCTTACAAGTCCTCAGCTAAAGTTAACTAGATGAAAACCAAAGTAAGTCTTGACACAGAGCCACATTAACAAGTAAGCATTTAATCTCTGTCATTTTGAATGGCAAGAAATGTAAGCCTCCTTTTGGTGAATCTCCTCCAACAAGTCATCTCAAGATGTCTCTTTGGGGGGTGCCTGAATGTCTCAGATGTTAAGCGTCTGCCTTCAGCTCAGGTTGTGATCCCAGGGATCTGGGATCAAGCCTGGCTCCCTGCTCAGAGGGAAGCCTGTTTCTCCCTCTACCCTCCCCCTTCTTGTCTTCCCTCTCATTCTCTCTCTCTCTCTCTCTCTCTGTCAAATAAATAAATAAAATCATTAAAACAAATTTGTCTTTTTGGGCTGACCACTTTCTTGGGGATGGATTTCATGGGACCAATGGCTGGCTTAGTGATATTACCTTAGTGAGGAACGTCAAAAATCTAGACCTCTGCTTCTCAACTATGCAAAGCACTGGGTTATCTGGATAAAGATGGTATTAATTAGAGATAATTAGAACAAAATTGAGGGTTTTTTGTTTTTGGTTTTTGGGTTTTTTTACCCACAGGTTTGAGGTAGACTTAGAAATGTAAGCCCACACTTTCAACCTCTCACTACACTGCTTTGACAAGCTTAAAATAATAAAACAATTTAGGATCTTCAGTGACAGTTACATTCAGTAATGTTAGATCAGCAGATGATTCTGAAATATTGGCTGTGGCAATAATATCAAATAGCTCTTACCAATGCATGTACTGCTCCATTCTGAAGATGACATTTTCTACATGCAAACAGCCTACATGTCTTTGGCATGTGTTTCATGAAGGTCACTCTTCTTCATGTACCTTCTAGAACAAAAGGAATGTTTCAAGCTTTTTTTTTATATATATTTTATTTATTTATTTGACAGACAGAGATCACAAGCAGGCAGAGAGGCAGGCAGAGAGAGAGGAGGAAGCAGGTGCCCCGCTGAGCAGAGAGCTTGATGCGGGGCTTGATCCCAGGACCCCGGGATCATGACCTGAGCCCAGAGCAGAGGCTTTAAAGGAGCTGGCACAGCGGCTGTTTGTGACATCATGAGCTGTCTTTTCGGCTCCTTCAGATGCCTGCAGGTAATGGGGAGCCCATCCTGACCTCTGAAGAACCAAGCCATGGAGTCCTGATAGTTGACCCCTGTGTTGATTTCTCAGGGTTCCACGGAAAGAGCACAGTCTTCCCATGCCTACCAGTGACAGCTGAAGTGCTAGTCATAGGAATCTTGAAAACTATTCAGAGTCCCGGTAACTGTTTCAGTAACGTTGTAAGAAAATATCATGGCAGATATATTTATTGCTTTTTGATAAAATGTAACCAGGGACAACTTCTACTTTGAAACTGTTTTGTTGTTGTTGTTGTTGTTGTTGTTGTTCAGCAGGCACTACTACTACATTTTCCCACGACTACACATTGAAGTTGCTCTCTCATCAACAGTAAAACTCTAGTCCACTGTTCTAGTCCCTTTATTTCATCCTGATGGATTTGGAATATCACCCTTTCTCAGGTAGCTCTTTTCTTTGGCAGAATCTCTATTTTGCATTCTTTAAACTATAAAGCAATGACAGGTATCACCCTTCATAAACTAAACTGATTGCCAAATGGTGTGGAACGGTTGGTCAGGTTCAATGGCCAGATCCAAAGGGAGCCCCTCGTCTCAGGTATTTCTGAGACATGCTTTGAATGCAGGGCCCCAGATAGAATCTCTACTGAGATTATGAAAACTGTCAATCTGGATTAAACCAAGAGGCAAAATCTATGAAAGATTTCATAGTAAATTTTACATATAACGAAATCATACAACATGCTCAGAAAAAATAATTTCAGCATTAACCCAATGGTCATGCAATATAAGCAGCAAAAAAAGCATATCTTGGATTGTCCCTATATTCCTAGAAGAAGGCTTATTGTTCCTTCCTGGTAGAGCCACTCTTAAAAAAAAAAAAAAAAAAAAAAGGAAGAGGCTGTCATTGCCAATAAATAGCCTTAGGAAAGCTTTAGTTCCAGGAATTACAAAGAGTCCCCAAGGGGATTAAAAACCAACTGGTGGAGGAGAGAATCTTAAAAATGCCCCACAGCACCCTGGAGATCCATCATAGTTCCGGACATTGGAAACTGAGGTCAGCAGAGAGTCCTTAGGAGGAACGGCCCACCATAAAGACCCAAAGACAGTAAGGAACAACTCAACAGAACATTTGGATTTTAAGGGCTCTTAATTGCAAACCTCTGTTTCTTCCATGGAGAGAGGGAGAGGAAAAGAATCAGAAGCAAGGAAAAGGGGGAGAGGTAAAAGGGGAGAAAACGGAAACCTGAAGGGAGAGCGCCCATTGTTTTCAGGCTCAATGTGACATGCTTTGCAGTTTTGCTTCATTTAATCCTCCCATCATCCCTCCATGGGAATGAGTATAATCTCCAGTTATGCATGAGGAAATTGAGTGAAAGAAAAAAAAAAAAGCAAAACTTGTCATTAGGCCAAATAGCTCATAAAAGTCCACATCAGGGCTGTGAGTTTTGTTGTTGTTGTTGTTCAGTACTGTGCTGCCTCCCATCTGCCCTAAGAGCTCTAGAGGACAAGTTTTGTTTATATGACAAGGATTTATTTGCTTTTGACCTCCATTAATTTTACGGCATGAGTAGAACACTAATTCTTTCTGGGAGTTCTACATGGTGAGGTGAGTGTATAGAGAACCTGATTCCCCGGCAAAGGAGTTTCTAAAGAGCAGTACCTGTTGGAATGACTGTGGCCCGGGCAGTTCTAAACGTCTAAACATGATTTCCAATTTTCATCACTCACCAAGGCATTTCTGACACTCTTCGTCCACATCCCACAGTTCGGAGCTCCCTGTCTTCTTCTGTTGGTGCCACATGAAATGGCTCTACCAAGGGACACCTGAGTGGCTCAGTTGGTTAAGTGTCTGCCTTTGACTGAGGCCATGATCCTGGGGTCTTGGGATTGAGCCCTGCTTCTGTCCTCTGGTTTTGCTCAGCAGGGAGTCTGCTTCTCCTTCTCCCTCTGTGTGCGTTCTCTCTCTCTCTGAAGTAAATAAAGAAAAAATAAAAAACGAAAGTATCTCTACCAAGACTGCTGTTTTCGAATCCAAGACATTTATCACTTCTTTGAACTGTGTCTTTTCTACTCCCCATCTCCTCTTTTAGGCTGCTAGTATAACTTCCTCATCCATCCCCTATGTTAATATAATTTATTTGCTTTTATTAAAGCATGATCTATATGCTAAACAGTGAAGGAAAAAGGAAGAAAGGGGAGGAGGGAAGGAGGAAGAAAAGAGAAAAGAAGTTAGAAAGAGAAGTTAGAGAAAGAAGGAGTGAAGGAGGGGAGACAGAAAAGAGAAGAGGACAGGGGAGGCGGAAGCGGAAGACAGGGAGCGAGAGTGGAGAAAAGCAAGAAAAGAAATTAGGAAGAACAGGGAGCAGGGAGGGCAAGTAAAGGACATTCAAACCTCCTAAATGGTATCAGAGTGTTCTCTCTAATATGGATCTGATCACTTTTTAAACATAGAATTTCTAAATATTAAATTTAAAAGATCCAGTCCAATTCTTTCCTGTATATGTAGAAACTTCAACAAAGTCATTTAAGGGCTTTTCATTAATAACAGATTTAAGACCACTCTTTTCATTATTATTCCACTGTATTTTCTCCCTATTTTGGCTGCATTCTTCAGATCACCTGAATTATATATATATATACAAAGTTTGATACAAATGTTTTGCTTAACTATTTAAGCATTATAAAAAATACTACTTAATAAGGTTACTTAAGAAGCAGTATTGTTTTGGGGTGACTGCGTGGCTCAGTCGGTTAAGTGTCAGACTCTGCATCTCAGCTCAGGTCTTGGTCTCAGGGTCATGAGATCAAGAAGCTCTATCATTTTGTTCGGTGGTATCAGTTGAACTGCTGATGATAATTATCTCAAAACAAAACAAAACAAAACAAAAAAACACTTCAAGCTTAATCAGCAAGAGTTTCTTTTCGTGGAAGCAAAGCTTTTGTCCCCAGCACTCTGAGTGAAATTATAGACCCAGAAAGTCAGTTTCTCAAGATTTATAGTTGTTTAATAGGATAACTGTAAAAGACTTTCAGGATTCCCTTTGTTTTCCTAAATTCCAAAATGCAATAAAAAATAAAAAATATAATATTTCTCTATTTAAGACAAGGAAAAGAACTTAGTGTAATATTTTAAGCATCTGTTTTGTTGCATTTTAGAAATAGTTCTTATATAAACTATTCCTAGAACTAAAATGAAGAGAAAATCAGATTTTTGTGAGATGGATGACCTTAAAATGAGAAGTGCAGGGTAGTTGTAAAGGGTGTTCCCCCGCTTCATGCTTAGTTTATAATTAAGTAACGTGAACCTCAAACAGAAGCTTTAGAACACACACACACACACACACACACACCCCTGACATAAGCTACTGCATTCCATTGTCATCAAAAATGCAAAGCTTAGCTGTCCCGAGGGCAAGTAGAATGAGCTTTAGTACTCATCTGGGCTTCAGGATGGCATCTTGACAGGTGGATAATCTTTAGTACACAAAACAGCTCCACAAGTAAAAACCAGTTCAAAGATGTCCTTTGCAGAAAGTCAGTTCACTATTTTGACACAAACATTATTTAACCACTGGATTAGAGTCTAAATTTGTGGAAAAACATTACAGTGAAAGGTTTATGCTCTCTTTTTCTGGATTTCTTTCTTTAGGCACCCTAATTAAATTAATTGCATTTTTAAAAGAGTTGTCATGATTTTGAAGTGTTACTGTATGTCCTTCTTGCAGGGGTAAACAGAACTACATTATTTTGAAGGGTTAAGAATATTCTACCCACCTAAATGTAAAGGAACGTGTGAATATTGTTGAACCAAGAAGGTTACAAATATGTTGCTATTGTGCCCATGTTTAGCTATTTTTGGTGAAAGATTTGAACAGCTCCCACTCAAGTCATAGAAATCCATCAAAGATTGTATGCTTCATGATGATTCTGGATTTGTTTGGCTACTGAAGCAGTAGGCTGTCTTTCGTCACATTGAATTCATTTTTTTGTTCAATTTGCTTTCCGCTTAGTACAAGTCTTTATATTCTGTTTGAAATAGGAGTCTATTTTATCATTTCTCAACCACTTTCCAACTTCCTGAATTTACTTTAAAAATTACTTCAAAATTAAGATGCTCGACTTATTCAAAATATTTGAGATATAAATTATATGTTTGTCTATAGTTTTCTGATTTTCTAATAAGATACATAATTGATACATAATAAAGAGACTAATGGGGGCACCTGGGTGGCTCAGTCATTAAGCATCTGCCTTTCGCTTAGGTCCTGATCCCAGGGTCCTGGGATGGAGCCCTGCATCGGCTCCCTGCTCAGTGGGAAGCCGCTTCTCCCTCTCCCACTCCCTCTGCTTGTATTTCCTCTCTCGCTGTCTCTCTCTGTCAGATAAATAATAAAATCTTTAAAAAAATAAAAATAAAAAAAAATAATGTTAATTCCAGGTGCCTATTTTTTGGTTTCATGCATTTTTGTATTATTTGTTCATGTTGTAGCCATGCTTCTGTTTTGAATTCCTGTTAATTTATAAACAATTGTCTTCATCACAGGGGGGCGTAAAGGTGTTTTTTCTGAAGAAAGCATTATATTTTAGGGAGAATGGTAACTTTGTGATACGCTGTCCCTGATTATCCACCAAGTAATTCTGGATTAGACAGACACTAATTGACATCTCATATACTCAACTTGGTTAGTATGATTTGACACTTTTTGATATTGAAACTTTATTCTGAAGTGTCATTTCTGTTTTAGGTTACATATTCAGTTTAAAATTGGTCAAGATTAAAAAGACCCTGAAAAAAAAAAAAACCAGAAAGCAGAAAAGCGGTCACCAGGAGCTGGGGAGAAGAGGGAAGTAGGGAGGAGTTGGAAAGGGTACAAACATTAAGTTATAAGATGAAAAAGTTCTGAGGACCTAATGCATAACAGGGTAATTATAGCTGACACCATCAACTCTGTCTGGGAACTTAGAATTGTAGCTTCTCGGGACCTACCTCAAACCTAAAGAATCAGAAACTCTGGGGTTAGTTCCCTATTATCTATGTTTTACAAGTCTTACAGATGATTCTGCTGAAGTTTTAGGAATACTGCTCTAAGTAGAAATGTGTATTTTGGTCCCTAAGGAGAATTATTTTATAAAAACAAATCAGTGTGAAAATGAGAATGTGTGTTCTAGAAGAATTGTCTGTGGAAGTCTCCTCATGTTGTCTGCTCTTATCAAACAGAAAAGAAAAAAAGTGGTATTATTTAAGTTTTAATTCTCTTTGCTTTAACTGTAGTATGCTAGTTCAAGTTTTGGGGGAAAAATTTGGAACATCATTATACAATAAAAACATTTTTATGAATTTTTCTAAAATCCATTCCAACTTTATTGTCCACATATGGAGGCCAATTATGCACAAATGGTGACATAAACAATCACATACTAAGTACATTGTACAGACTCTAAATTTACTGGCATTGCCTGGGAGCAATGAAGTAACCCGAACTTCAAACCAGAAGTGGGGTTGTAGAGTACAAGACTTAATTTCAGCACTAGTTTCCTATCTCCCCAAATAGTAATTGTAAACCTACCTGGCTTCCTTTTCCTCTTCACAGGAAAAGCTTTAGAGAAGACCAAATTTCTAACTTTATATCATTTGTTATGAATAAACTTCTTTGAAAGAAGATTTTGTATGAAAAATTATCACTGCTGTATAATCCACCACCCTGAAGTTTTTTGGCTTAAAGTAAAACCAAGCATTTATGTTGCTCACAAATCAGCAATGTAAGCAGTGTTCGAGAAGGATGACTTATTCCTGCCGCCTGTCGTGACAGCTGGGATGGCTGGACCAAGCTGAAGAGCACTTATTCATGGTGGCTCACTCATGTGGCTGGTACACTGGCATTGGCTGTCAATCCGGTCCCCCAGAGGCCTCGATTCCTGGTCACATAGGACCCTCCACAGTTCTGCTGCTTGGGCTTCCATACAGCATGGTGGCTAGAGTCCAAGAGCACGTATTCTGGGAGACTAGAAACAAAAACTACCAGTCTCGTAAATTCTTTTTTTTTTTTTAAGATTTTTTTTTTTAATTTATTTGACACACAGAGATCACAAGTAGACAGAGAGACAGGCAGAGAGAGAGGAGGAAGCAGGCTCTCCGCTGAGCAGAGAGCCCAATGTGGGGCTCATTCCCAGGACCCTGGGATCATGACCTGAGCCGAAGGCAGAGGCTTTAACCCACTGAGCCACCCAGGCGCCCCCAGTCTCATAAATTCTTGATCAGAAAACCGATACCACTTCACTTCCACCATATACTACTGGTCAAAGGAGTACATAGGCTTTACCTAGATTCAATTGTAAAGTACACAAGTACCCCACTTCTTGATGAGAGAAATCTCAAAGAATTGTGGCCATCTTGATGTGTCGCAAATGGTATATTCTATTACACAAAGTGTAGATTTTGAGCTAATGGTATTTTGAGTCTTCTTTGGGTATATGTTTTTCTTTTAGGATCTTCATAAAAGTGTTTCTAGTTTGTAAATCCAATCATAAAAAAAGGAATAAAAGCTAAATATACTCAAGAATAAAAAAAATACAGTGAGGAAACTGAATACCAACACCATCTTACTGAAAACTAGGTTTGTAACTGGGCAAACAGTAACAAATTTTTAGTGGGTCTGATAAGTCTATTCTTATAAGGCCTAAATAAAATACATCATGAGACAAGATGACCAAATTCTTAGCATTCTGTTGTCATGGTGGAAATGTGTGGATGTATAAATACAGTTAGTGTAAACTTAAAATAAAAAAGGAAATGTGGGGACGCCTAGGTGGCTCAGTGGGCTAAGCCTCTGCCTTCGGCTCAGGTCATGATCTCAGGGTCCTGAGATTGAGCCCCACATCGGGCTCTCTGCTCAGCGGGGAGCCTGCTTCCACCTCTCTCTCTGCCTGCCACTCTGCCTGCTTGTGATCTCTGTCAAATAAATAAATAAAATCCAAAAAAAAAAAAAAAAAGGAAATGTATACAATGATCAACACAGAAATACTTAAATGCCTATGTTTGTTCAATAATAGGTGCTAAACTTTTTTATTATTGAATTATCCAGAATTATCCAGAAAATTTTCCCAACTGACCTTTAGAATACAAACTAAGTCAGGGAAACAGTATTTGGTGTTGTTGTTTTTTGGTTTTTGGTTTTTTGTTTTAAATTTTATTTATTTGACAGAGAAAGACACAGTGAGAGTGAGAGAGGGAACACAAGCAGGGGGAGTGGGAGAGGGAGAAGCAGGCGTCCCACTGAGCAGAAAGCCTGATGTAGGGCTCCATATGGGGCTCGATGTGGAGCTCGATCCCAGGACCCTGGGATCATGACCTGAGCCAAAGGCAGACACTCAACCCACTGAGCCACCCAGGCACTCCAGTCAGGGAAACAGTTTAGATGAACTTTAGGCATTACCAAATATATTACCGGACATAAACAGAACAGAACAGTAAAAATGGCAGTTTAAAGGAGTGATTCCTTCCTGACTTAGAAGAGGTAAAAACTTATAGTAATATAAGCAATATTTGAGGTAAAAACCAGAGGACATAAAAACATATTAATATAGACAATATTTGAGGTAACAATATAACATCCTATGTTGCCATAGGCTTTCATCCAACTGTGTAGAACAACGAAAAATAACAATCTTTTATCAGAAGCATAAATTTACACCCTAAACAATAAGGTGGGCGTGGTTTTGTCATTGTTTTTCAAACTTTAGTAACATTTTGATCTAAAGCACAGCTTCATCAGGAGCTGTCAAATATTCTTTAAATTTCAAAACACACAGAGTCTGAGAGAAACCAATCACTTCAAGGAGTAAGTTAATGGAAAATAAAAAATACATTTTACTGTACTTTCACAAAGTGACATTTGAAAGATATACCTTATATTAACTATTATATTGTTGAATGGTATACATTATTTTAACTATCATATTGTTGAGTGATAATTAATTTGAAGTTAAAAAGTTGGACAGAATCACTGCAAGGATGTTTCAGATACAGTCAGCTACTTCCCTCTTCTGGCCAAAGGTGGAGGGAAATTTAATTTTTACTATGGAATCTAAGCAGTATTGTCTTCACAATCAGCTCTAAAAATGGGTCTTATGCAAAGAAAATTTACTCAACTTTCTATCACTAAGATAAAATGCAGTTTAATTCAGAAATCATAGATTAAAATATCGAGGAGTTACTTTATAGACAAACCCATAGAGCTTTTCATTTGTAAGAATTCGTGTGGTGGCTAAGTGATTTAAGTGCGTTTGCCAAACAGCCTTTAGAACAGAAACGATGGGTTTCGGTGCTTTAAGGTCACTTGAGGTTAATATATTTTGATTGTCAACGAAAATTATTCATAGATAGTGGAATGAGCATTGGTGGTTCTTACAGGGAAGAATGAGAAATTATAAAGATAAACTCCAGAGATTTCTACCACAGTTTCTAGAACGAAATGCAATTTCTCTTCATGATCTTCTTAAGCCTTGCAAGTGTTATGAAGAGCAACTACAAGATTAAATCGTCAGATGTAAAAATTCAAAACATTTTTCCTTAATTGGGATAATTTAAATAATTTAAATTTCCCTATAAGTCCTTTAATTTTGGACCCTCAAAAATTATATAACTGAAAATTTTAAGAGAAAATAAACTGTCACAAAAAGGCTTTGACTAATTTATATAATTATAAATCTATATGTATAATAGCCAAACTTATAGAAAAATATCACTCCATATTTCATTCAAAGGAATAAACCCTAGAAAAAAAATACATTAAAGTGAATATTTGTAGACATACATGCTTTGAAATATTAATAAGAATTATAAAGGAACTAAAGAAACTGAACTTACCAGTTTGAGAATATATGTAAACAATAACTGAAATTCTAATTCCTCTGCCTCATATTTACTTTCTAAAAATTAAATGAAAAAGCTCTCAGTCAGAATGAGAAAATGAATTATTAAAAACCGACAAAGATGAACGTGCACAGGTATTCAAGGAATAATAATAAGGAATTAAATATATCCAAGTTACCTTCATCACATTTTGTAAAGTTAAACACTCAAGGTTTTAAAATACTGCTAACAACAAGGAATTTCTCAGTGTCTCTGAAGACCCAAGACAAAACAAGTCACCAGCTAGATCAAAAGAGGATTTTATGTAATTAAAAAATAGGTTAACTTTTTGTTTTCCTTAATTGTACAAGTTGAGAAAAGTCATGAAAAAAATCATCATCCTCACTGTGTTAGTCCACAGTGACTGGGAGGTGAAGAGTTCTCTGGCCATCTGCAAGGCACAGGCTCCCTGACTATATGCAGAAGCCTGTGCCAATCACTTCCACATTCCAAAATGCATTAGTAGGTCCTCTATGCAGAACTTGCAGAGTGGTAGTGGGAGAGCTAGACATAAAAGTCTAAAACATGAGAGACTATGGACTCTGAAAAACAGTCTGAGGGGTTTGAAGTGGCGGGGGGGGGTGGGAGGTTGGGGTACCAGGTGGTGGGTATTATAGAGGGCACGGCTTGCATGGAGCACTGGGTATGGTGAAAAAATAATGAATAATGTTTTTCTGAAAATAAATAAATTGGGGAAAAAAAAGTCTAAAACATTCACTTTGAGTATCTGGGTTAAATTTGAACTGAGACAGTGTTTCTCTTGGCAAGAACTGTGCTGTGTCCTTGCCCAACGGGAACAGATTAGTTGTGTTGGTCCTCATCCCCAACCACAAAAGAGGCCCATCCATCATTGGGACCATTTGGAGATTAGGGGGCACCGTGGGCTGGTGTCTGATTTAAGCTCGAGAAATCTAAAGAGTGAGACCCAATGACTGGTTATCTACCCTGATGGTGAACAAAGGAAATGTTCCATTGGGTATAGCCTGGTCTCCCAGGATACTTCTGGACAAAGAATGCATGAAGTTTTTTCCCATGGACTAGATGAGGTCCACTCAAGAAACAGAGCCAGCCTGGGCACATCTTACATCTTGCCTACATAAATCCTCCTGGAGGGGAGAGACCATAGTGAGAAGAACCTGGAGGCTGACACCACTAGTAAAATGTAGACTTATCAGTTTCCCCAAGACACCTAATTTAAAAAAAAAAAGCAAGAAAGAAAAAAAGGTAGCTAACCTCAGTGATCACTAGATGAGAAGGTGACTTTGTGCAGAAATTCATGGAGAATAATGGAGAAATAGATGCTCGGTCAGAGGAATTGCAAAGTAGAGCTTTCTAGTGATACAGGGGATGAAGGAGGGTCTCTCACAAAAAGGTACAGAAGAAATAGGCAGTCAGCTTATATTTCTTTAGACCCACGAGGTCATCAAAAAAATAGGGGGAAGAGCTTTAACATTGGATAAGCTAGGACATCTGGATTTCACCATTGAATATATTAAAAATTGAATCAAGATTTTTAAAAAACTAGAATTGTATTATAATAGAAGAACGTAACTTAACTTTCTTTTCAACAATGATTTAACAAAAACAGCAAAAATTTTATTTCTAGCTCAAAGCTGGATATAGGTCGCATGATACTGGGCAGTTTGCCTTCAGTAGTGACTGAGGGATCCAAACTCCTTCCATCATGTCACTCCCTCATCTTTGGAGAACTTTGCTTCTAGCCATGCATTTGGGGAACAAAATAGATCTGGGATCTCCAGAGAAATTGAACCAATGAGAGAGAGAGGGAGGGAGAGATTTGCTTTAAGAAACTGGCTAACACACGGAATGAGGCTTCCAAGTTCAAAATCTGCAGGATAGGAAGGGAAATAACTTTAAACCGTTCTTTACTAGACTCAAAATATGGTCCATAGGCCAACAACATTAGGGATGTGTTAAAAATGCAAGGAAAGGGATGCCTGGGAGGCTCAATCTGTTAAGCATGTGCCTTCAGGTCATGATCCTAGAGTCCTGGGATTGAGCCCCACATCAGGCTCTTGGCTTAAGAGGGAGTCTGCTTCTCCCTCTGCCTACTGCACTCTGCTCACCCTCATGCTCTCTCTCTCTGACAAATAATTTTTTTTTTCAAATGCAGGGAAAACTGCACAGTAACATGCAAAGGAATGAAACTGAATCATTTTCTTCTTATAATACCATACACAAAAATAAATTCAAAATGGATTTAAGACCTAAATGTGAAACAGGAAACCATTAAAATCCTAAAGGGGAACGCAGGAAGTAACCTCTGACATTAACCATAGCAACTTCTTTCTAGATACGTCTCCTAAGGCAAGGGAAACAAAAGCAAAAATAAACTACTGGGACTTCATCAAAATGAAAAACTTCTGCACAGTGAAGGAAACAAACAACAAAACTGAAAGGCAGCCTACAGAATGGAAGAAGATATTTGCAAATGACATATCTGTTATAGGGTTAGTATCCAAAATATAGAGAGAACTTATAAAACTTAACAACCAAAAAAATGAATAACCTAACTAAAAAGGGGCAGAAGACAAGAACATTTTTCCACAGATGACATACACATGGCCAACAGACACATGAAAAGATGCTCAACATCACTATGACCAGGGAAATACAAATCAAAACTACAATGAGGTATCACTTCACATCTGTCAGAATGACTAAAATCAACAACACAAGAAACAGTTGTTGGTGAGGACGTGGAGAAAGCGGAATCCTCTCGCACTGTTGGTGGGAATGCAAGTTTATGCAGTTACTCTGGAAATGTGTGGAGATTCCTCAAAAAGTTATAAATAGAACTACTCTATGAGCCATCATTTGCATTACTACATATTTACCTAAAAAACACAAAAATACTAATTTGAAGGGATACATGCACCCTAGTGTTCATAGCAGCATTATTTATAGTAGCCAAATTATGGAAATGGCCCAAGTATCCATCAATGGATAAATTGATAAAGAAAATATGGTATATCTATATATATACAATGGAATATTACCCAGGCATAAAAAAGATAAAATATTACGACTTACAATGATGTGGATAGGGCTAGAGGGTATTATGCTAAGTGAAATAAATAAGTCCGAGAAAGACAAATTCCATATGATTTCACTCATTTGTGGAATTCAAGAAACAAAACAAACAGGCATGAGGGGGAGAAAGAGAGAGCTAGAGGCAAACCATGAAACAGACCCTTAGCTATAGAGAACAGATTGATGATTACCAGAGTGGGGGCGGATGGGTGATGGGGACTATGAAGTGCCCTTGGTGTGAAGGGCACAAGGTTTAGATGGAAGTATTGAGTCACTATATTGTACACCTAAAAATAATACTACACTGTAGTTACTTAACAGGAACTTAAGTTAAATCTTGAAAAAAAAAAAAAAAAAAAAAAGAAAGAAAGAAAAGAAAAAGAAAAAAAAAAGAAATGCAAACTACTCCAGACCAATCTTCACTTTAACAAAATTCTCCAAGTAATCTATGGGCATGTTGACATTTAAAAATGCCATTGTTTGCATCAACTTTCAAATGCCTGTTGGCTACCAACTACTTTAGAACTTCAATGACCTTACAACTTCTATTCTTCCCATTTATTGGCTTCCCTTCATACTCTTTCCATCCTTCTTTCTCTTTTCGTCTTTCTTCCAGAAATATATAAACCTCACTCTCCAAGACTTGGCAATAGCAAACACTTAGGAGGCTGCCCACCATTTACTGTCAATGCTTCTCCAGACATTTGTACCCAAAAAATAATAATCCCATCATATATATAAATTTGACATGCTCATCAAGTATGCAATTATATATTCCACTATATAACCCACTATTTACACTCATAGAGAGAGGAAAAGCATGGCCATGCAATGTTGCAATATGCAAAGGTGTTTTTTGGGAAGGAGAGTCCATGGTAGGTGATACTGATGACACTGTAATAGTAAACTCCTCCGAGGGCCATTACCTAAGGATATAAATGTATCACATTTGACTGTGAACCCTTTTAAACTGAAGGTATTTGAATGTATCTTGTTCAACAGATAAATACTGCCTGTGCCTTACTCACCAGGAAGAGATACATGAGAAGCTGGATGTGGGGGTCCCTCAGAATTCCTAGGGCTTCTCCAAGGTAATTAGGCACCAGGCAACTTGAATTGTGCTCAGTGAACTCTTTTATTAGATTTCCTTTTTCCCCATTTCAATCTCCATTATTCAACATGCTCGCTCCCTCAGGTCCTGAACTGGCCATTAACTGGCCTTTGCCCACCTCTCCAAGCTTATCACCTGTCACTCTTTTTTTTTTTTTTTTTTTTTTGCCGCTGTAGATTTTTATGATTATTATTTATTATTTTTATTAACATATAATGTATTATTTGCCCCAGGGATACAAGTTTATGAATTGTCAGGTTTACACACTTCACAGCACTCACCATAGCACATACCCTCCCCAATGTCCATAACCCCAACCCCCTCTCCCTACCCCCCAGCAACCCTCAGTTTGTTTCCTGAGATTAAGAGCCTCTAATGGTTTGTCTCCCTCCCGATCCCTTCTTGTTTCATCACCTGTCACTCTTCTGTCCTCTTCACAGATATCCAGACCTCTAGTCCCCCATAGACTTTCTCAAGAACACCATGTGCCTGCCAATTTCAGGGTATGACTCCCTCTGCCTATACTCATCTCACCCACAATTCATATTGTGGGCTCCCTCTTACTCTTCAAAAACTCAGATTAAATATACCCTTCCAAAAGGCCATGTCCAAGTTGGTAATTCCAAACCTATGTCTTATCAGTTTCTTTATAGTGTTTTATCATACTTCAAAACTGAATATTGATTTACTTGAGTCTTTCTCTTTCTCTCTCTGTCTTTCCCTCTCCCACTTACCCAGCAGACTATAAATAGTATTAAAGCAAAGTCTGTATCTTCCTTTAACCAATGAATACTCAATGTCCTAAAGTTCTTGACAAAGACTGATGATAAAGAAGAAAAATAACAGATGCATGACAGTTCCCTTTTATACGTATCCAATCTATGATCTAAAATGTAATAAATCAAGAAAATGAAGCATGCATACTCCTTTAAATAATAAATGTATTTGTTTAATCAATGAATTTGTCACTCAATCAGTGACAAACTTACCTTGATGTTAACAAAGCTTTAATTGTGAAGCCCCTTGCTTGAAATCCCTTCCAAAAACCTGTCAGGGACCTAAAAATTTTGTATTAATACTTTTGTGCATGAATGAATAAAATTTTGTATTCATATTTTTTTCTTTTTCTTCAAGAATTTTCTCCAAGCTGCATAGGGCTTTTTGTTTTGTTTTGTTTTGTTTTTTCTTTTTTGTCTTGTTTTGCTTTGTTTTTTAGAGAGAGGGGTGGACAGAGGGAGAGAGAGAATCTTAAGCAGGCTGTATGCCCAGCATGGAGCCTGACTTGGGGCTCAATGTCATGACCCTGAGATCATAATCTGAGCCAAAATCAAGAGTCAGATGCTTAACCGACTGAGCCACCCAGATGCCCCAATTTGTGTAGTCGTTAAGCCCCTCAAAATTGAGATCTAACCCTAAACTTAATGTATAAAGCAACAACTGATTCAACCATTGAACAAAACCTTATCAGAAAACAATAGATCAAATTAATAAAAAAAAATAAGCAAAGACGTAAGACAAATAACATTACTAATAATCATGAATGTCTTTTCTCTGGGCTTCCTCTTCTGTGAGAAATAAATAAATAAATAGACTTTCACTCATTTAAACCATTCTGTTATTTACAGTTATTTGCTTAACTGAAAAATGAAGGATAGGTTCTAAAACACTGGATCCAAGAATCCAAATAGTAGGTTTCCCCTGGATTAAATAGAGCAGCCTTAGTGTGCAGTTTTGAAGTACATTGGAAATGCACATAACGTTTTCTAAAAGCTTTCTAGAAGCTTTCTGAGGAAAGAGTAGTATGGGATTGAGGGAGGCTTTCTTTAAAGATGGAGAAGACCTAAGAACTAAAATATCAGTGAAGAAAGAGCAAGAAATGGAACAAATCTAGGCAAGTCCCTAAAGAGGTGAAGAAAGTTATACTGAGAAGTAGCAGTAATATTAGCCTTGGCAGAAAAAAAAAATTTTAAAAATTAAAATCCCCCTTTTTCCACTGGGAAAAGAGAGTAGCTGGAAATAACAAGTGGGGATGTAATTAAGATTGTAGTTACACTGGTAGAAATTTGAAGAAATGGAGGTGTTCCATTTTCTCACTGAAGGAAAAGGGAACGTTGACTTCTGGGAATCAGGACAGGAAGGTGGCAAAATAGGAAACGGGAGAAGAAAGAATGTTTCAGATAGTTACTGTTCAGTTGGGGAGTGAGAGGACCGAGGACCTGCACAGACAGTGAACTCCAGTGATGAGGGGAATCTATGAGTTACTGAGTAGGACAGCCAGAAGCACTAGGGACTGTCAGAGGATGGCATCCAGGTATTTGAGCTTTAAAGATAAAAGAGTGATGACATTGAGAAATCAATGTACAATTTCATAAATTGCACATGTGGACACTGAGCTAACGTGGGGTACTTTCTGCACCCTGGAAGACTGAAGAAGACTGTGAGAGTGATGTATGTATGGGTGAGGAGAGCTACCTAAGAGGCAGAGTCATGGCAGACTAACTGGGGTCATAGAAATACCTGCTCTTCAGTAACCACAAAAATCAATTTCCATCACAAGGTAAATCATTGGCCATATTTAGATTTCTGTGTGCATTTCTTTTCTATCTTACACATCTATCCCTGCACAATCTTACTGTTTAAATTATTAGAAGCCTAATATGTTTAATTTCTAGTAAGTCAAAGATGGCCTTAGAAACCCGTTTAATCACAATTTTCTTTGCTATTCTTGTTTCTTTGTTCTTCCTGTGACGTTAAAAATAACATTGTCAGAGAACAAAACTCCATGCCAAGAAGAACATATTTTACTGAAAAGATAGGTGTTTATAACAAAATTTAAGTGAGGGGTGCCTGGGTAGCTTAGTCAGTTAGGTATCTGCCTTCAGCTCAAGCCATGATCCCAGGGTCCTGGGATCGAGCCCCAGGTCGGGCTCTCTGCTCAGCACAAAACCTGCTTCTCCCTCTCCCTCTGTCTCCCATTCTGCCTATTTGTGCTCTCTGTCAAATAAATGAATAAAATATTTTTTTAAATGTCAAGTTTTTTAAAAATCCTATTAAAATTTGACTAAAATATAGGGTATTTACAGGCTAATTTGGAAAAAAAAAAGTATAATCTTTACAATGCTAGGTCTTTCCTATGAGCAACATGGAATATTTCTACCTCTAAGAGTCTTCTTTCAACACATTCAATAAAGTTTAAAATGTTTTCTCATACAGGTTTACATAAATTTGTTAGACTAACACCTAATTTATATTTGGTATTGAATTTTAGATTTTTATCATGTTTTCAAAATAATGATTTTTAATATATGTTTGTATATTTCTGCATAACAAATATACTGTACTGGCTCAAGAGTCTATAGACATTTTTTTTTTCTAAAGATTTTATTTATCCACTTGACAGAGAGAGATCACAAGTAGGCAGAGAGGCAGACAGAGAGAGAGGGGGAAGCAGGCTCTCCGCTGAGCAGAGAGCCCGATGCGGGGCTTGATCCCAGGACCCCGGGATCACGACCTGAGCCGAAAGCAGAGGCTTTACCCCACTGAGCCACCCAGGCGCCCCGAGTCTATAGACATTTTTGAAGAGCAGCACATATCATTGGTAAATGATAATTTTGTTTCCTTCCTTTTGATAATCATATTCATTTCTTTTTATGATAAAAGAATATTTTTGAACATGAGCATCATTTTATTGTTCCTGACTAATACAGAAAGCTATTAACTATGATGGTGGCTCTTACTGATTTGGGGCATACTTAAGGAAAAATCTGTATAATTTATTAGGAGTTTTTGTAAACAAATAGTTTTTCACATTTTACCTACTTGATGGGATGAATTATACAAACAGATTTCCAACTTTTTATCCACTATTGATTTCCAGGACTGAATCCTTAGTTGTAACATGTTACTGTTAACTGTACATACTAAAATGTATTTACTTATATTTTTTCTAGCATTTTTATCTTCATGCATAACTAAGTTTGGCCTGTATTTTTTTTTTTTCTTTGAGCAATTCTTGTCAGGTAATAAGATTTTTGCCATCTTTGTAACACAAATAGAGATGTTTCCTATTTTTTGTATCCTTTGGAACATTTTAAAAACTAATGGATACAATGTGTCCTCAGGAAATTAAAAAACATGTTGCTTGTGCAATCCCCCTGGCTTGGTGTCCTTTTTTAATGTAATTGTTTAAATTTATAAAAATCTTGGGCCTCTAGGTGGCTCAGTGAGTTAAGCTTCAGACTTTGGCTCAGGTCCTAATCCCAGGGTCCTGGGATGGAGCCCCAGGTGGGGTTTTCTGCTCAGCAGAGTGGGCTTCTCCCTCTGCCCCTCCCCCTGCTCATGCTGCTGTGTGCTCTCTCTTTCATTCTAAAATAAATAAATAAAACCTTTTAAAAAATAATAATTTTTAAAATTCTTAAAATCTTAGTAATCATTTAAGCTTCCTCATTTTTTGAATCAAGAAATATATATATAAAATCTTAAAAAAAAAAAAGAAATATATATATATATATTATAGTTCCTTAACAATAATCCCATTTATTGAAATATTGTAATAGTACACAGTAAAACTGTTACTCCTCTCCATGAGAGACACTGCTGGCTACCTACCCAGGATCTATTGCTTCCTCTCCTTTACCATATTTTGTTAGGCATAACATCGTACTCAGCTCAAAATGCTTAATCTCCCAGTGTCCTTTGCCATTAAGATTAGCCATGCAATGCACTTCTGTTCAGTGAAAAGTCAATGCGGAGTGCACTCTTTTCAAATCAAAAAGTACAACCTCATAAAGATAAAGCTTTTAACTTTCTCCCTTCTTCCTGCCTGGACTGCAAGAGGCAATGCCTGGAGGTGTACCCCAAATTTTGTGACCATGAGGGTGATAGTCATAGAGAAAGAAAAGCAAAATAAGAAGTTATAAGAATCCTGGTGTTTTTTTTTCTTTCAGCTTTATTAAGACATAATTGACGTATATACTCTATATATTTCAGGTATACAACATAATGACTTTTCTGACATATATAGCAAAACAATTATCACAGTCAGTTTCATTAATATCCATCATCTCATATAAATACAAAAAGAAAGAAAAAGAAAGAAAATATTTTTTCCTTGAGATGAGAATTTTTAGGTAAAAACTCCACTCTCTCAGTAACTTTTAATATACCACAGAGCAGTATTAACTATATCACCATGTTACTCATTATATCCCCAGGGCTAATTTATCTTACAACAGGAAGTTTGTACCTTTTGACCACCTTCATCCAATAAGCTCACCCCCCCGCCTTCTGCCTCTGGTAACCACAAACCTCATCTCTTTCTTTGTGGATGAGATCATACAGTATTTGTCTTTGTCTGACTTAGTTAACTTCTCATAATGCCCTGAAGCTCCAACCATAATCACAAATGGCAGGATTTCCTTCTTCTTTATGGTTGAACAATATGAGAAAGAGAGAGAAAGGGGGTGGGGGGAGTAGCATATATATAAATACGCCACAAAGTCCTAGTGCTTCATGCAGTGTTAAGCTGCCTTTCCACTCTGGACTTCTTACTTCTAGAGTTCCTGCATGAGGAAAATATAATTCTTACTTATTTAAACCACTACAAAAGACATGATTATTCACATCAAATACAGTTTTAAATGATGTACTCTCTACCTGCACCTTAGGACTAACTTTTGGGGGGACACCCGGGTGACTCTGGTTAAGTGGCTGCCTTCTTCTCAGGTCACGATTGCAGGGTCCTGGGATTGAGTCTCATGTGATGGTGGGACAAGGGGTCTTGCTCAGCAGGAAGCCCACTTCTTTCTCTGCCTCTGCCTCTCCCCCTGCCTGCCTCTCCCCCTGCCTGCCTCTCCCCCTACCTGCCTCTCCCCCTACTTGTGCACTCTTTGTCTCTGTCAAATAAATAAAAACCAATCTTTTAAAAAGCTGACTTTCTTAAATGTGTACAATATGACACATATTGCTGTCAGTGTTTGACATGTTTGTTGTGTAAAATGTTTGTCGTGTAAAATCTCACAACTGTCCTATGAAGTATGGGTTAACATTATCCTAATTTTATGACAGAAGGAATAGAGGTAGCTGAAAGCTCACAGTGATAAAATTCAAGTGCAGGGAATGTGAATTCAACCCCCAAACTCAACAATTCTTTATATAAAGACATAAGTACAGTATCTGGTCCATAGTGTTCAGTAAGTGGATGAAGTTGTGGATATTATATTGGTAATCATGTTATTATTAGAACAACAATAACAGATTTGTGTCTTCTGGTCTTCCAATCAGTCTTGCTAGAAGGATGACTATTAATTTGACATTTTAGGAAAATAGTTTTTGGAATATTTTTATCAATTTGACTCTTTTTCTATTTTATAATTCATTAATTTTTGCTTTCACATTTTTAATTCCTGTTATTCCCTTTAAGTTATTTTATATTCTTATATGATTTCAAATTGATTTACTCAATGATTTTAAGTATATTTTATAATAAAACCCATAAGGACAATATATTTTCTTCTAAAGTATGGTGTGGATATCAGTATTGACGTATTCAATTTTCATTTTCTACTTTTTCACTTAATACATAACTAAAAGTAAAGTGAAGCTTATTTTTTCAATGATCAGGTTGTAATTTTTGATGGAATTAAATTGTTAATTTTCATTTTAACTTGGTTATGATAAAATGTTAATTTTTTGAGGAATTTATTAAGATGTTTCTTGCTGGTCTCATAAATTATCAATTTTTATGAATCCCCAAATAACATAGAAAAAAAGTACATATCCTTGTGTTGGTTATAAAGTTTCATATGTATCTATTAAATTAACTGTATCATAATATTCCCCTGATCCTCTATGTCTTTACTTGATCACAGAGAATGGGAAAGATAGTCAAAATCTCTGAGTAAAATGTTTCCATCCTCTCTTCCTTGTATTTTAATAGTTTTATTTTGTATATTTGGAGGACAGATTATTCAGCACATAAAGATTGATGTTACATTTATCATCATTGTGAATTGTGTGGCTTTTGCAATATAAAGAGGTTCTCTTTATTCCATGTACTTATTTTGGCCTTTGTCTGATTGTAATGTTTCAAGCCCTGATTTCTTTTTTTGGTTTCTTTTCATTTGCCTGATTCAATTTGAGTCTTTGTGTTTTTAATCCATTCACTTTTGTTCTTATAAATATTATATTTGGACTTGTTTTGTCTTCTTGTTCTGTTTTCTGTTTTTGTGCCTCTTTTGGTATTTGTTTGCCAATTTGTTTTCTAAAGACAATACTTGTCTGCTTTTTTGTCTGTTTCTTTAGAAAGATTTTTTTTTCTTATTTCAAACTCAGTGATTATCCTCAGGATTTTTCAGAATATTTTTCTTTCTGTTTATCTAATTGTCCAGTGACAAGTGACATAGAAATCTATTTTAATTCTCCTATTTGAAAAATCTCCCCTCCACCTGTTTTAGTCTTTATAAATATTTTTTTAAAGATTTTATTTACTTATTTGACAGAGAGAGAGAGCACAAGCAGGCAGAGAGGCAGGCAGAGAGAGAGAGGAGGAAGCAGGCTCCCTGCTGAGCAGAGAGCCTGATGCGGGGCTCAATTCCAGGACCCTGGGATCACAACCTGAGCCGAAGGCAGAAGCTTTAACCCACTGAGCCACCCAGGTGCCCCCAGTCTTTATAAATATTATCTCAGATTTCCATTACATTACAGGTATATCTCAGAAATATTCTGAGTTTGGTTCTGGACCATCGCAATAAAGTATCACAATAAAGCAAGTCAACAGATCATTTTGGTTTCCCAATGCATGTAAAAGTTATGTTTACACCATACTGTAGTCTACTGAGTGTGCAAATAGCATTGTCTTAAAAAAGTTCATATTTTATTTTAAAAATATTGCTAAAAAATGCTAAGCATCATCTGAGCTTTCAGCAAGTCATAATTACCAATCACCATAACAAATTTAAAAATAGTGAAAAAGTTTGAAGTGTTGCAAGAATTACCAAAATGTGACACAGGGACACTGGCTGAGCAGATGCTGTTAGAAAAATGGTGCCAGTAGAATTATTCAATTTAAAGTTGTCACAAACTTTTAAATTGTTTTTTAAAAAAAAAAAGCATCTGTGAAATAAAACAAAGCACAACAAAATGTGGTGTGCCTGTATCATTTTTCATGTTTTACTCTGTCCTTCAAGAGTAAGTTTTTACATCTTGCATTAGCTTACATTTTTTTTTACAATCTTACACTATCTAAAATGGCTCCAAGATACAATTAGTGTGTTTTCACATCATGATCACTGCACCGATTCCTTTTCATCAACTGCACTTGGCAGGAATACATCTTCGAAGTCATAAATTATCCTGACATTTGGGGGCATCTATGTGGCTCAGTAGGTTGGGCATCCAACTCTTGGTTTTTGTCTCAGGTCATAATCTCATCCTGAGATTGAGCCCCACACCACAGGGGGCACCATCCCCAGAAGGGAGCCATCCAAGGATTCTCTGCCGCTCTTCCTCTGCCCCATCCCCCCCCACCCCTGCATGCATATTCATGCTCTCTCTCTAAAATAAGTAAATGAATCTTTAAAAAATAGAAGATAAATTGTCGTGACATTTGAAGTATGGGTGGACATTTATGCCTTAACATTTGGCAAAATTTTTTCCTGATGTTTTACACAATAACAGAGAAATTTGAGTCAGATTGGTCTGAGCCCAAGCACAGACAAAGGAGATAACTTGTATCCTTCTATTTCCTTTTGACACACACACACAGGAAGCAAGAGAGAAGAACCCAGAAGAGCCACAAGGCGATGGCTGGGACTCCTTCGCTGACTCAGTTGGCCATCTTGGAACACACATCCCTTATTGATACTTAGGTGGCCCTTGTGCCTGGCTTCTTTCATGAAGCATAATGTTTGCAAGGTTTATCTCTGCTGTAGCTTGTATCACTGCTTCATTTCTTTTCATGACTGAATATGCATCAGCTGGCATTAATACATTTTGTTTATCCATTCATCAGTTGATGGATATTTGTGTTGTTTCTACTTTTTGACACTTATAAATAATGCTGCTGTGACTATTCGGGTATAAGAGTTCTGTAATCATATGCTTTCCAATATCTTGGATATATACCCAGGAATAGAACTGCTGGGTTATAGGGTAACTCTTGTTTAATGTCAAAGAACAGCCAAACTATTTTCCAAAGTAGCTGCACCATTTTACACTGCAACCAGCAATGTATGAATACCTTTCACTTCTTCAACACTTGTCAAGTTCTTTTTTTTTTTTTTAAAGATTTTATTTATTTATTTGGCAGAGAGAGAGATCACAAGTAGGCAGGCAGAGAGACAGAGGGGAGGAAGCAGGGTCCCCGCTGAGCAGAGAGCCTGACTGATCCCAGGACCCTGGAATCATGACCTGAGCCGAAGGCGGAGGATTTAACCCACTGAGCCACTCAGGCATCCCAACACTTGTCAACTTCTGTTTGTTTGTTCTTATAGCTATTCTAGTGGGTGTGGAGTGATATCTCATTATGGCCTTAATTTGCATTCCTCAAATGAAATTAAGCATCTTTTCATGTATCTAACGAGCATCTGTACATCTTCTTTGGAGAAAAGTCTATTCAAAACTTTTGCCTATTACTTAATTGCATGATTTGTCTTTTTAATGTTGTTCTAAGAGTTCTTTGTATATTTGTATACTAAATCCTTATCAGATACATGATTTGCAAATATCTTCTTTCATTCTGCAGGTTGTCTTTTCATTTTCTTGGTAGTGTTTTTTGATGTGCAGGTCTATAATGATGTACAAGTTTTTAATTTTGATGAAGTCTGGTTGACTTATTTTTTTCTCTGACCATGCTTTTGATGTCATATCTAATAAACCATTTCCAGTTTAAGATCAAGAAGACATATTTGTAAGTTTTCTCCCAAAAATAATATAGCTTTGGTTCTTATATTCTTATGGGAGATTTGAGTTGTAGTATTAAATAAAATAGAAATGGAAGTATTTCATGGAGTAAACGCACAGCTTCGAAAACAGATATTTGAAATCTTTCTCTTTGGGAGTATAAATAACACATATAAACTCAATAGTTAATGGACTAGAATACACATGAAAAAGCAATAATTCATTTTCTACATGCTTTAGCATATCCCTACCCTGATTTAGATTTCATTTTTAATTTATCTTCTAAAATACTAACATTTTTAACTGCCAATGTCAAGATCTATGCATATGCAACTTTTTCTGTAGTCAGGCATCAGTATGGTCATTTTTTTCTACATTTTTCTTTTTTGTTTTCAATGATCAATTTATAATGATGGGTTAAGTTAAAGCTAAAAATTCAGTATTTTTGTTGTAACAGTCTTTTTTTTCTTTTTGATTTTGTACAATACAGAAAAATAATATGGCAACAAAATTTTCCCAACATTTTTACACATATGAAAATTTTTTTAGCTTTTTTATCATTAATCATCATCCACTTGGTTATTCATTTCAGTCCCGTTGCTAGGTATAAGTTAGCATCTTCAGTTTTGTAATATAATGTAAAGAATGTTGTGTCAACTCTGCCTTCAGGGCTGAAGAAGACACTACTGAATAAATGCTATATTTACCTTGTAGTGGAAGAAGGATAGAAGTTTGATAGTTGGAGAAGGGTAGAAAGTAAAATTTTTAGTTACATTATTTTATTTTTGAGAATGAGGAAAATCTCCAAAATTGCTCAAATTAGAAATTCTGTATGTTTGGGGCACCTAGGTGGCTCAGTCGGTTAAGCGTCTGCCTTGAGCTCAGGTCATGATCCCAGAGTCCTGAGATTAAGCCCCACATCAGGCTCCCTGCTCAGCAGGAAGCCTGCTTCTCCCTTTTGCTCCCCCTCTTCCTTTGTGTGCTCACATTCTTTCAAACAAGTAAATAATTTTTTTTAAAAGAAACTCTACATTTATTATTTTGAAAAATATTAGAGGTCCAACACACAGCATGGTCTGAACCTCATCAAGAAAATGCAGAAGTAAGTAGTTATCTGGATGTTTTTCTTCCAGCTCTATCTTGATTGGACCAGAAAAAGAGCTTATTGCATTAGGAGTGGGGTCAAATTAGCCCTAGATCAACGACTTCTCAGGACCAACCCCAACAAGTTTAAAAGTAAACCTAGAACTAATGAGACTCTTTCAAAGTACTTAATTTCATCCTAAAACAAATCTCAGTAATACTTATGACTGGTTTGCTTGGCTCAACATATCCATACTGGGTGCCATATCCAGAAAACCCAACAGCTACAAACAACAACAACAAAAAACAAAGCTCCAAGAAAATTCTGCTCTCTTTCTCTAACCAAAGAAATAGGAAGAATATTTTTCTACAACCAACACTCTATTCTAGCTCTATGCCCTCCCTCCACAAAGGCTGCATGGGGAGTCTATTCTTCCATCTTCACTGGACTGTTATGAGGCCAAGTTGCTGTTAGAGTTTCTGACTGGGGACCCAAAAAGTTTCATCACTGTCCAGCATTAATGAGTCCTGTTTCCTCATGGTATCAGTAGAGATTACATAAAGAGTGGAATTATTTAGGTAAAGTTATTTATATTCATTTTCTCATTTAAAACTATAAAGGCAGAAAGTACAAGAGAAAAATTCATGTACAAATGAGACATTATGATATGAAAATAATATTTTAATATCAATTTTGGCCTAGGTCAATGATTCTTACCTTCTCAGAATTAGAACATTCCTCATCCTTTTTGAGTTTCACGATGTTTTAAAAATTAAGTTCTATTTAAAAATCAATTTGTATTAATTTTTAAATTATGCACATAAAAAAGTATGAAAATGACACAGAACAGGAAATTTTAAAAATAAAATGAATTAAATATGACTCCATAATGATACAGATGATCGAAGAGCATTAAATGAGACTATGTGCTCAATATGTGCAAGAAGGTATGGGTATCCATAACATGATGAAGAAAGAAATAAATGATACCAAAAATGACACAAGTAGAATCTCTAGAGATGAGAAATGCAGTAATTCAAATGGAAAATATAATGGATGGGATTAACAGCAGATTATACACTGGAGATAAAACATTATTGAACTTGAGTATATAGCAATAGAAACTATCCAAAGAAAAATATCAAGAAAAAAAGAATTAAATAAAATCAACACAACATCAGTGATCCATGGAACATATCTACCAGCATATGTAAAAATGGAATCCGAGAAAAGACAAGGAAACATAATATTTTTGGACAAATAATCAATGAAAAATTTCCAAATAATGTTTAAAATTAAAAACCAATATATTCCAGAAGTTCATGAAAGCAGTAGAAATGTGATAAGGAGTAAGTCAAAGTGCATCATAGTCAAATTTCTAAAAACCAGTGATAAAAAATTCTTAAAAGCAGTTAGAGAAAAAGGATGCATTACATTCAGAGGGACTATTTAAAACTATGAAAACAGACTTCTTGTCAGAAATTATGTAAGTTGAAAGACAATGGAGAGACGTCTTTAAATTAAAATGATAGAAAAACTATCTAACTAGTTCCAAAATCTATGCATATCAATGTGTTTAATTTTCAAAAATAAAGATGAAAGGAATAATTTTTCAGACAAACAGCAACTGAGTGAAATCATCACTAGCAATCCTGCACTACAAGAAATGTTAAAGTAACTTCTTCAGACAAAAATAAAATAAAACTGTATGGAAATTTGGATCTAAACAAAGGATAAACAGTGGAAATGGTAAATATGTGGTAAGTATAAAAGGCATTTCCTTTCTTTTTAAATCATTTTACAAGGTAATTGGTGGTTTAATGGAAAAAATAGAAGTGAAATTAGAAATAATATGTATAACAGTATTGCAAAAGACTAGAGTATAAATGGAAGTATAGTTAAGATTCATAGACTATAAGTGAAGTGATGTAATATATTTAAAGGTACAAGTTAAAAACACATACTACAAATTCAACTAAAAAATGGAATAAAAAAATCTAACAATTCAAAAAAAGACAAGAAACAGGAGGAAAAGAGAAAAAAAAATAGATCAAATGGAAGACAGAAAGAGGGTACATTTAAACCTAACCAAAATGATGATCGCATAAATATAAGTGGACTAAATGTTCAACATAGAAGACACAGGCTGTGAGATTAGATTTTTTTTAAAAAAAGAAGCTCTATCTATATGATATTTACACTTTAATTTTTTAAGATTTTATTTATTTGAGAGAGGATGAGAGAGCACAAGCAGAGGGAGGGGCAGAAGGAGACAGAGAAATAGGCTCCCCACTGAGCAGAGAGCCTGACATAGGGTTTGATCCCAGGACCCCAGGACCATAACCATAGCCGAAAGCAGACACTTAACTGACTGAGCCAGCCAGGCACCCAAAAATCCACTTTAAATATAAAGATACAGGTACAAAATACAAATACAGAAGCTCAAATAAGCTTCCCTAATTGCCAGTGCTTTGTGTGACTTATCAGACACTGTTATTAGGAGGGTAACATATCCTGACGACAATAGAAACTTCATGTTTGGAATCCTCCCAGACCTTGCCCTATGCATCTCTTTCCTTGGCTTATTTAATGTAGCCTTTTCCTTTAAGAAACCACAATTGTGAATGTCATAGCTTTCAATGAGTTATACGACTTCTAATGATTATCAGACCTGAAGTTGATTTTGAGAAACCCCTTGAACTTGCAGTTCAAGAAACCTTGAAACCTTGGAAAAACTTGGAAGTATAAAGCACAGTACCCTCAAACCTTGCAGTCTGGCAACTCCCAGTAATAACTTAGAAGGAAAGTACAGAACAATATCCATGTTGAATATTTAAGCAAAAATTTTTAATACAATTTTAACCAATAGACTTAAACCTATATGGTTAATTGATAATCAATAAAAGCACCAAGGCAAGTCAATAGAAAGAGAAAAGTTTTTTACTGGAATGATTAGAATCCATATGCATAAATAAACAAACAAATATCAACCATTGCCTCTCAAAAGTGAACTCATATTATACCATATCATCTAATATGAAAGTTACAACTAATAGAAAGTCCAGAAAATAACATGAAAAGAAATCTTTATGAATTTAGGTTAAGCAAAGATTTCTTAAGAGACAGAAAAAGCATAAGCCTACAAAACTGATAAATTGAACTTTACCAAAGTTAAACTTATCTGCTCTTCCAAAGGCCACGAATGAAAAGATAGGTCACATATTGAGAAAAAATAGAGAAGTTTCATATGCAGAATACTTTTAAAAGAATTATAATTCAATAGTAAAAATATGAACAACCCACTTCAAAACTCAGGCAAAAAAAAAAAAAACTGAACTGACACTTCACCAAAGCAAATATTTAGAAGGTAAATAAGTACATAAAAATGCTGTTAATCACTAGGGAAATGCAAGTAAAAGTAATTTAATACTACTACACACACATTAGAATGGATAAAATTTTAACTCTGACAATACCAAGCATTGGGGAGAACATCAATACCATCTGGAACTCTGACTCATACCTTATAAGAATGAAAAATGGTACAAATATTTTGGAAGAGAGTCTCACAATTTCTTACAAATTTGAACATCATTTACCATACATGCTAATTATCAATGTACTGTCTTAAGTTCAAATTCGTCATCAGTCAGTGGAAGGCACAAGAGAGACAGACATTGCAGGAATAAGGGGTTTCTTTCCTCTGTTCTGGTCTGCTGTTCTGATTGTTTTGTTTAGCTTTCTTGTTCCTGCTGCATAACGCATCAGTAGACACTATGCAGGGGGTAACCACTAGTATATGCCCCCAGTGCATGCCCAGAACTTTCAACCCCTTAGCAACAACTTGGATCAAATCACTGTCTTTCTATGGCCTTCCTGATGTAGACACAATGTTCTAAAGACCTTGTGCTCAAAACAGCAACCCTACTGCCTCTGCGCATATTTTCCATTTCTTCAGCTCAGCTATAATCCCAGAATGTTATCTCCTGATTGCCTGTCAGTTAGGGACCAGCTCTGACCCCAGCAACCCAGTGAACTTCAGCATCTAGTAGGCCACAATAACAACCTATCCATTGAAGCTTAACTCCAGCTTTGGGGAAGACTCTCCTCTTTCAGCTTTATCATTCTGTGGGTGTTCACCTTCAGTCCTAGAATACATTTTACAGTTCCCTTTGCATCTGTGTAGTTACTCTCCTATTATAATATAATAATTCTTTATACTTCCATAGATTAAGTTACTACGTGGTTTCTTCTCCTGATTAAACTGGCTATATACCATACGACTAGTTCACCTGCTCCTAGGAATTTGCCCGACAAGACACACATATAATATTTACCAGTTTTCAATATTTTCTTTTTTACTTCTGGTTTTCAGCCGTTTGACTGGATCTGGTTGTCTTTGTGCTTATCTTGCCAGAGTTTGCAAGTGTCTTGAACCTGTATATTTAAAACCTTCAGCAAATCTGTACATTTTGAGCTGTGTTATCTTCCAATGTTTTTTCTGTCCTTCTTCTTTTTCCTCTGCATCCTGATCATGAATCCCATGTATTTTAAACATTCTGACATTGTCTCTATAACAGGTGTCTGGCTTCATTTTTTTTTTAATGTTTAACTACTGACAACTTTTAAACCAAGCCCTCTTCTTTTCCTCTTCTGTTCTACATATGGAGAAACTAGTCAGAAAGCCTTTTTAGGTACCAGCAGAAGACTCAGATCACTACTTCTTTAGTTCTTTCCACAGCAGCTTGAGAGGCCTGCCCAACTCTCCCAAATGGCCTTGTTATATAAATAATAAACTTTTTTCAGATGCCAACAGATTTTTGGTGGTGGATCTATTTATTGTTTTGAGATGGCCACAGCAATCTTACAAGTACTCATTTATTATTCTTTTCTGAGTTATAGATTAAATAATTTAATCAGTTTTCAAGTAAACTGACTCACATTTTAACTCATATAGGTTGTTAAGACTGTTAAAGGATTATTTTTTAATTTGAATATTGTATTTTCCTGTTCTAGGTGTTCTGTTCAGTTGTTTTACATAGTCTCTGTTCTTATCCTGAAGTTTATTACATTTTCATTCATTGTGAGCATATTAGACTTTATGGTCAACAAAAAGCTCTATACCCAGTTATCTTCCAAAACGAAGGAAAAATTAAAAGCTTATCAGTATACAAATATCAAATCATTATATTGCATATCTGAAATTAATATAATGCTATGTGTCAATTATACCTCAATTTAAAAATTAAAATAAAACTCAGAGACATCTGAAAAAAATTATCAAACAAAATGACAGAAAGGCTGTTACCAGAAGACTTTCAATAAAGGAAAATTTCATGAACTGATGAATAGAAGGGAAATGATTCCAGAGGAAAAACCTGCTCTGCAAGAATTAGTGATAAAAAAAAATATTAGAAAATAGGTGAGAAAAATATTTTAAAAATTGATAAAATGAAGAAATAATAATAACTTATAATTTAGCCAGAATTAAAATACTTGTCAACAATTGAATATGAATTCATGAATTTATGAATACCTTAATCAAAATTAAGGTATTCTAAGATGCTCATGAGCCTCTAAGAGGCTCATATTCCCTCAGGAGTAGGGAATAATTAATTATCTTAGGTTTTGTTAAGAGTGCATGTTAAAACAGTTAGGTTATGGATTAAAAAATTAAAAAAATAGACACAGAATTTCCAAACAACCTGAAGAGGGAATAAAAAGAATAAAATGAATAAATGAATAAAAACAAACAAAAAAAGGTAATCCACAAAAAAGAAAGAAAGTGGAACCATGTGTGAAGCCACAAAATGAGCTTCCAATAATTTCAAAGAATTGTATCATACATAACAAATTCTTAATGACAATGAAAGTATCTTAATATTTGCTACCATAAAAGGTAACTAAGGAAATGATACATGCTTGGAAATTAAAAATAGTCTTTTAAATAAATTATCTCAAAGGAAAATTCATAATGAAATAGGAAAATACTTAAGATTTGATAATATACTGCAAAGGCAAACTAATGGGATGTGATTACTAAAGCAGTAATTAGTGGAAAATTTGTAGCTTTAAATATTACAGTATGTAAAAGATGACAGAAAAGCCCAAGGAATATAGAAAATGTGTGAGTAATGATATAGAATACAAATATACTACAGAGAAGATAAAATGCCAAAGGGTGGTTCTTTGAAAACAATTAACAAATCACTGGCAAGAGTTATCAGGATAAAAGGTAGAAATCTTTAAGTTGTATTAAGAGTAAAACAGGAGATACCTTCAAAAACAGCATTGATTGAACAGAAAATAATATTATAAACAATTTTATGCCAGTAAATGTAAAGATGAGATGAAATAAAACTAGATGAAATGGATAGATTCCTTAAAAATGTAACTTAACAAAACTAACACAAGAAGAAAAGTATATTAATAATCATGTAATAATTAGGGAAATTAATCCATAACTAAAAATCTTCCCATGAATAAAATACCAGGCCTGGGTGGCTTTCCATAGGTCTCCCACCAAATAGTAAAGGAAAGGGCAAATCTGACGTCCCTGTCTCAAAAATTAAAAGAAGAAATTACCCCAATCTATCTGATAAGACTATCATAATCATAATAATATAACACCACAAAACATGAACATATTCTGCAATCTCACTCATTCGTATTGATACTGAATTAAATAAGTAAATATTGTTAAATATTTACTGGATTCAATAAAGTAAGTATAGTTAAGTCAAACTCAGCAAGAAATTCTGACTTTATCTACTTTTAGGGCTGCTATAACAAAGTACCACAAACTGAGCAATTTAAAACAACAGAGAGGCACCTGGAAGGCTCAGTCTGTTAAGCAACTAACTGCAGCTCAGGTCATGATCTCAGGGTTCTTGGATCGAGCCCCCGGTCAGTCTCCATGCTCAGCAGGGGGTCTGCATGTCTCTCTCCCTCTTTCTCTCTCTCTCTCTGCCCTCCCCCTTCCTGTGTGCTCTCCCTTCCTCTCAAATAAATAAATAAAAATCTTGAAGAAAATTTTAAAAAGATGAAACAACAGAAACTTACTCTCTTGCAGTGCTGAAAGCAAGGAGTCTGAGGTCAATGTTGCCAGTGCTATGCTTCCTGCCATGTCATTAGAGGAAGGTATTTCCTTGCCTCTTCTGGCTTCTGGTGGTGCCAGGCATTCCTCAGCATGTGGCAGCATAACTCCAATGTCTGCTTCCATCTACATATGTCTGTGTTCAACTCTGTGTCTCTCTGTCTTCATATGGTGTTTTGCTTTTTCATACTGGATTATGGTCCACTACAATGACCTCATCTTTACTTGGTTTTATATCTACAAAGACCCTATTTCCAAATAATGTCATATTTATAGGTACAAGGGATTAGGAGCTCCGTATCTTTTGAGGGGACACAATTTAATCCATAAGAGTGACCAAGTTGCGTTTAGCCCAGGAATACAAGATAAATTTCATATCAAAAAACTGATTATTGGGGCGCCTGGTTGGCTCAGTGGGTTAAGGCCTCTGCCTTCGGCTCAGGTCATGATCCCAGGGTCCTGGGATCAAGTCCCACATCAGGCTCTCTGCCTGCCTCTCTGCTTACTTGTGATCTCCATCTGTCAAATAAATAAATAAAATCTTAAAAAAAAAAAACTGATTATTGTCAATTCATCACACTAATGGATTAAAGGAGCTAGACCTTATAAATTTTCTTAGTATATGCAGAAAAAGTGATAAAATTCAACATCTATTTGTGACTACTAAAGCAAGAAAAGAAAGAAAAAACTCTTGGCCAACTGAGAGTAGAAAGGAACTTTCTAAACTTGCTAGACGAATATTACAAAAATGTAGAAAGCAAACCTTTATATAATTACTAAATGTAAAAAAATAATCTAAAGATGCCTGTTATTCTCATCCATTTTTAATACTTAATGGCTGACCTAGCCTGTGTAGTAAGATGGGAAGAAAAGAATAAGAAGACAACAGAACTAGTAGAAACAGAAACAAAACTTATCCTGAATTAGTGATTACTGCTTTTTTTTTTTCTGAACAAAAACTCAGAAGCATCTATAGGTAATTTTTTCTGTCAATGGTAGCATAAATAATTTTAGTAAGCAAAACATCAGTACAAAAATTCAATTACAAATCTTACTCCAGCAACAACCAAAAACTGTAATTTAAAAATTTATAAATAGAAACAAAAATAAATTGTACTTAAGCATAGGGAACACAGTCAATAATGATATAATAACATTATATGGTCACTGATGGTAACTACACTTTAGTTGTGAGCATTGAATAATGTATATTGGATACTTAAAACTAGTATAACGTTGTATGCTAATTACACTTCAGTTAAAAAATTAAAATTAAATTGTATTCAGAATAAATTGAACTAAATATAAGGATATTCTTTAGCAATAAAATTATAAAGAGTTTTGAAAGATTTCTAAGTAGAAAGAGATTCCATGTTCTTGGAGAAACTCGGTATCACGAGGTGTATATTCTCTTGCAAATAATTCACAGAGAATTTAATCCAAATCCCAGATAAATGTGTTACTGTTGAAATTGCAAGTTGATTTTAAAATGTATCTGAAAGAGCAAAAGCCCCCAATAGTCACCAACTTGCAAAGGACTCTTCAGCTAATGGATTTGAAGATTTATTATAATGCTATGTAATTAAAATCCTATAGTATAACTAGATAAATAAACTCCTGCAACAGAACAGAAAATATAGAAACAAATACATGCAAACTGAACGAAAATGATTCATAACAAATCTAAAGCTTCATATCAGTGGGAAAAGAATGGGCTATTCAAAAAGGTTCTGGGCATTTCAGTTATCCTTACTGAAAACTGTTATTAGATTTCCTGCATCATATCATACACACACACACACACACACACACGAAAAAATAGCTACCAGTTGATCAAAAATCAATGTGAAAGACAAAAGCGTAAGACTTTAAAACACTTTAAAAGGCAAAAGTGTATCTTTTATGAGTTACAGAGCTATTTATTTTTTTTTAAGATTTTATTTATTTATTTATCAGAGAGAGAGAGTGAGCACACAAGCAGGCAGAGGCGGAGAGAGAAGCAGGCTCCCCAAGGAGCAAGGATCCTGATGTGGGACTCAATCCCCAGACCTTGGGATCATGACCTGAGCTGAAGCCAGCGGCTTAACCCACTGAGCCACCCAGGCGTCCCACAGAACTATTTCTTAAACAAGATACAAAAAGTACAATCTACAAAGAAAAACACTGATAAATTTGAACTACATTGAAATTGAAAATGTCTGATGACTAAAAGTTTCCATGGAGTGAAAACATAAGTGCCATGCCAGGAGAACATAACTGTAACACATATAACTGAAAAGAGCTTTCACGAAGAATATTTCAAAACCTCCTATTAAATCAAGGGTAAAAAGGCAAACAACCTAAGATAAAATGTTGGACAGGCACTTTGGACAGGGTAAAAACAGCAGTAATAGTAGATGGATGATAGGTATGTAGGTAGTAGTAGATAGGTTGATATATAGGTAGATGGATGGATGGATGGATGGACGGATGGACGAATGGTTTGATGGATGAATAGATAGATGATTAATATAGAAGGATGATGATGATGATAGATGATAGGTAGACAGATGGATGATAGGTAGATAGGCAGACCAAAAGTATTATTAATAATCAGAGAAATAAAACTTAGCCATAATGCAATGCAATATTGCTTTATACTTATGGATAAGAAAACAATTTTTAAGTTCAGACAACACAGTGTTGGCAAAATGTAGAGCCACAAAATCTCCCCCACACTGCTAACAGACAGGCACATAAATTGATACAACCACTTTGGAAAACAGCTTGACATTTCCTAATAAATTTGAACATGTCCCCACCCTATGATTCAGCAACTCCACTAGTTAGTATTTACTTGAGAGAAATTCTTACACATATATACAGAATTGGTGTACAAACATGGTCTTGAAAGCATTGTTCATAATTGCAAAACCTGAAATGGTATAATATCCATCAACAAAATTTAAAAATAATTTGCTATATTCATACAATTGAATACTAGACGGCAGTAAAAATAAATGAACGGTTACCTACATTGACAGATAAGCCTGAAAAACATAACACAGAACAAAATAAGCAAGTTACAGAAAATTATATCCAATTTTTTTTCATTATATAAATGTCATAAACAAGTACATCAAAATAATGTATTATTCACATAGATAGGAAAACTATAAAGTTAAGGGAAAAAGAATACAAAAACCTGATGCTATTGAGAGGAAAGGAGAAGGAGAGAGTACAGAAGAAGGAAATCAAGAAGGATCATAACAAAAAGAATATCAAGGCAATATTTTATCTCTTGAACTGGTTAATAGATTCATGATGGCTTTTATTATTATTCCTTACACTGTACACAAATTTTTATATATCATTTGGTATGCATAATAAATTTAACAATAAAAAACTTAAACAAAAAAGTAAAGAGCCAAGAACAGAAAACACATTTTGAATCAGAAAAAGGAGAGGTTCACCCAATCAGACATTAAAACTTTTATAAAATTACCAGTTTTAGGAATAGGATAAGAACAGACAAATAAACCAAAGGATCAGTACAGATGACCAAAGAACAAAATAGAGCCTAGAAACGCATAATGTGGGAATTTGTTATATAATAGAGGGATGTGGAAAATTTCCTGGAGAGGATTCATTAATCAATGTTGGGACAATAAATACACAAATAGAATGGTTCATTTTTTGTCTTAGAATAAATTATGTCTATGCAGCAGAGCAGGGAAAGTGAGTGGTTGAGGGCCCGATCGCTGGGGTCAGCGGGCCGCATTCCGGTCCCTCCCCAGGCACACTAGAATCCAGGGCCAGAGCAGGTCACCTTGCCCTTCTCTCGCTCATCTCACTCAGCAATAAAATGGGGATGATAAATGGTAGTAGTCGACTCCTAGTCTTCTTAAGATGGAGTGAAATAATCCATTTCAAGGGCCTCATTTGGACGAAAGCTACATAAATGGCTAGCTTCCACAATAACTTCACTTCAAGTTTCTGAAATTAAGAACTTAATGTGATGGGGGAGGGAGATGGTTTTTAACATCTTCATTTGCTCCTTTTCTGTCTCAGTCAACAGACTGAGTTTGAACAGCTTGAAAGTAGCAATTGTGCCTATCCCACATCATATATTCAGTGCCTAACACAGAACTTGCCATGTGATCGATGCTTAATAAATATGCAGCGTGTTGCCCTGACTTGAATTAAGAAGGGAAGGGAAAGTAGTGTTGCTATAAAAAGGGAAAGAGTCAATGTGGGTGCCAGAAAATGCCACAGCTTTTCACTACTGTGTGGAGAAAAACAAAGCAGTGTTTTAAAGGCCAAATGTAATGGATTCCCAAGGTTATGCTACTGTGAAATTATACCACTGTGAAACAGGAATTAGAATCAGTCAATCCAAAATGTAAAATACCATGGAAGATAAGGTAATAAAACATAGTATACTTTAAATGAATAGTCCAATTAGCCAAACACCAGGGAGAACTTAAATCAGAATGTAACTTTATATGAGCAGAACAAAGAGCAACTATTAATACAGATGAGTAAAAAGGACCCCCCCAAAAAGAGGGGTAAGTACAGCAATTATGTGATCATATGCCATCTCATAGGACAACTAACCACCGAAGAAATAGTCTAATGCATCCACTTAACTCCTTTGTAAGATTCTTAAATATCTATAATCCATAATTAAAATAATTCAAATCAGCAGAAATCGCACCTGATGAAAAACCATATGTCTGTTTTCAAAGATAATACCTGTGCCAACTTAGCTAGTGGTATAGCAGAATAAAGTTCGGAGCTGCTTAATTTTATAATATAATGATAGTCACTGATTTAAAGTTTCATCAAAATAAAACAGGCAGGGACGCCTGGGTGGCGCAGTTGGTTAAACGACTGCCTCTGGCTCAGGGCGTGATCCTGGAGTCCCGGGATCGAGTCCCACATCAGGCTCCCAGCTCCATGGGGAGTCTGCTTCTCCCTCTGACCTTCTCCTCGCTCATGCTCTCTCTCACTGTCTCTCTCTCTCAAATAAATAAAATAAAATCTTAAAAAAAAAAAAATAAAACAGGCATAGGAGAAATGTATCACTTACCTGACATCATTATAATAGTAAAGAAAATATTTTATCTTGAAATCTACATCAGAAACACTGTTTCAGGTAACATCAAAAAGTTCCACAATTTTTCCTCTAAAAATATGATATAAATATACTATATATAAAAATTTATAGAAAAATTTTCAGAATACTTTGTCTTCTTTTAGAAATAGATAACCAAGAGGTTTAAATGTCAGGAAAATTACGATGAGACACTTCCTTTTCCTCCAAAAAAGGGTATTTCCAATTTCATGACCAAGAAGAGAATCTAAAAAGCTCTATTTCTTTTTTGCTTTTTCACTATCATTCCAGAAATGACTGACCCTATATCAAAAGTGGATCTTCCAAGCTATTATGTTTCACCATCTGGTTAACCTTATCTGGAAAGCACTAGAAAACAAACCTCACACATTAGAATTTCATCCACTCTGCAGAGTTACCCTGATCGTAAAGAGTTGCCCAAAACTGAGATAAATTATTATGGAGACCAGAAATGGGCTGCATTAACTATACATGATTGAATTCAACTAGAAGAATAGCGCCCACAGCAAACCCAAAGGTGAAATGCCGCTAGTGGTGGTACATGGGCAGAACAGAAATGCCGGTCATTCGGCTCATGTTCACCCAATGCAACATAAGTACATCTACCATATATCCAGATACAAAGACATTTCATGTTTTTGAGTCCTTCACAATAACTATGCACGACCCACAAGGGCATGTCCACCCACCACGCACCTCTCCCATGTTTCCAGACCAAGTCAGATTGGATACAAAAATTACCACGATTCTAGAATTATGTCAAAAGTAAAGCCCTATGAGGAACAGCAACAACTCATGAAAATTATAGAACTGAGTTTAGATTTAGGATGAGAACCCAAAGCACGATCCAAACTGTAGTCCTGGGAAATACATATTTCAACCCAAAGAATTAATAAAATGGTCCCAGAAGATTTTACTGGAATTAAATGGAAGATAGCACTTGACATTCCTTTATCCTTTTCATCTTTGCTTGTATTGAGTGCAGGAAAGAAGTGGTTTTACAAGTGAAAGGTGTCACAGAGAAATTATCTGTGACCTAAAACATTCTGGGGATAATACACAAAGAAGGTGAGGTGCAAATGTGATAATCGATACTCATTTTGTTTACTTTGGAGAACACAATTATCATGACTGTGGTTATGATTTTTGGTAGTTTAAAAGCTACCATATCATTTCCCTACACACAGTACGAAATTCAGTTTGGCATTTTGCCCACAAGAGCATTCCGTGTCGCTCTTGGCAGTTTCTCCTTTCGTCCCCATAGAATGCCAAGAACTTCCAAAATGCATTACCATGCAAATGTCTCGGGTGACTTTACTCCACATTTATATTGCAAGGTAATCAATAAATTATTATTTCAATATTTATTGGAATCTCAGAATAAGAAAGAAGACAGATTATACAAATTCATCTTCTGTGATTAATGGATGTTCCAGCAGAAGGCATACACTGATGGAGTAGGTCAGTATGCAGACCATATTACTGAATATTTCAACCCGGGTTGTAAATATAGTATCTGTTTCTCTTAGGGACTGTCACACTGAGTGCAGTATAAAAGGCAATAAATTTCAACAGATTAATTAACTCTTTGGTTACTGGGGCTGTGTGTCACCTATCCTGGCACCTAATAAAAATTCCTTTAATGCCAAGACATAAAGAAGGGCCTCTTTGGAAATGAGTTATTAACAGCATTTCGTGAATAGATGGAGAAATTGTAACTGAGCCATTTAAGTGTCATAAACCGCAGCAAAGGCTGCTGGAGGCCTCTGAGGGACGCCGAGCAATACCATAACAATCAAATCTGAGATGGAAGAGGGATTGAGCTGTCCACTCAGAATTTTTATATTGTCAAAGAGCAGCGAGGAAATAATGTGATCAAGAAGTGAATTAACCTTGTGTGTGAAAGAAAGGGGATGATCTGATGGAAAAGGCAGTAAAGTAAAAATCACTCCATAATGCCTGCATTGCAGGCGAGCCATGAGGGGCTCCTAATGTCTGCAGGCTGTCAGAGAACAGATCCAGACCCCTAAGTACTATAAACCCATTACCTGCATTAGCCTGTAATTGGAATACATTTATTCATGCTTTTTTAGTTCTTCAGGGTCTACGTCTTGTATACCCACAGAGCATTAATTCCTATAAATGTTCTATCTTTGCAGACTCCTGCAAACAAGTAGACGGTCCTGGGTGGGAATTAGCATTCAGTGGAGGGAGCGAGGAAGAAAGGGCTGTGCACAGAGCACGGGATTTCTGTATGGGCCTTCCATTTCATTCTACCCTCTTTAATGCGGCACCTCGACTGCCTCACCCAAATATTCTTTGGGTGCATTCTGATGAATGTCTAACTACCACGTGTTCCAAATTCTTATACGTCAGACTGGGGGTTCCCACAAGCAGAAAATAGCAAGTATCAAATACTAACCAGTCGTTTCTTACTAAGAACTGTCTTTCGAAATGTAAATTCCACTTTCTCACTGGAGACTGAAACTTGGTATAGGACACTTTTTATAAAGTTCTACAGAAAAAGTATGTAAAAATACTAATATAATTTGAATCAATTTTTTTTTCCCCCTAAGGACAGCACCTTTATCCTAGGTTACTTAGCAGAACCAAACCCAGCAAATCTCACCAAGGAGATGACTGGCACTTTGGGCATCTATAGTGCACCAGACACTGCTCTAAAGGCTTTACATGTATGTACCCAGGTCACCTTGAAGACTACCCTATGAGGTCTAGATTTTTACCACTATCTCCATCTTATAATTTAGGGAAGTGGAGCACAGAGAGGTTAAGTAAATTCCTGAAGGTCGCACAACTGATTTGAACCCCAACAGTCTGTCTCTTGGAGTCTAGATTCTTAACCATGTTGCAAAATTGCCTCACCAAAAAAATGGTTAATAGATCCAGCATACTATTTAAATTATTCTCCCCAAACAACGAATATTCTACTCGTGCTATAATAATTAATTAAACTTAAAATTCAGCATAGGGGTGTGTGTGTGTGCACGTGCGCACGTGTGTATGTTGTTCTCAGGGATGTTACACCTTCAGCTGCCCTTCTTTTCTGCTATATCATCAATCATTCTCTTTTTCTATATGGGAAAGTTCCTATTAGCATATAGATGTGCTCCAGTCTTCGGCCTTTATCCTCCATCTCCTTGATCCTGTATCCCCTTAGAGCTTTCCTCACCCCTTCTTGGCAAAGCTTCTCTGACAAGTTGTATTGGCATGCTGTCTCCACGTGCTCCTCTCCTATGTGTTCTCCAACCTCTTACAAATCTGCCTCCTTCCCCCCATCTCCACAGAAACTTTGGGACAAATCCAAAGGTCGCTTTTGGGTCTTGTTTTCTTGGACCTTTGGGCAAATAGGACACAATTAACCACTCCCTCCTTCTGGCTTTGTGGCTTCTAGAATACCACTCTCTGCCTTCCCTCCCACCTCCTGCATACCTGGACTTTCCTTCACTGGCTCCTCTCGTATCCAGCTCTGAGATGTTGAGGTTCTTCAAGTTCCTTCACACAATCACCAAAAGAAAAAAGAAAAAAGAAAAAAAAAAAAAAAAGGAACTATCTTCCATCCAGTTGCTTAAGCCAGAAATTAGCTATCTTCCAAAGCCCCTGCTTTTTCCACCTCATTTACCAGATACTGGCTTAAGGGCAATATGTTATCCAGTTCTGGCCACCATGTGTGAGGGAGAGATTTTCCTGATCTGTAAAAAGACACACAGGAAAAAGTGTGTTTCTTGTCCAGGTGATGGCTGACACCAGTTACAGGTCTGAGGTTCCATGAGGAGGAGATATCACTGACATGGTAAGGATGGCAGACCAGAAAGCGGTGAGGCCTTGGGTGCTTGACGGTGCCCCAGGATTGACCAACCCAAGCTGCCCTCCCTCTGGACATATGTACTGGAACAAACTCTTCATGGTTTAAGATGCTTGTAGTTGGATCTTATTTTATTTGAAACTAAAGCAATCTGACACATTCCTTCCCCACCAGTTATCTACATAACAAATCACCACAAAATCTAGTGGTTCAAAACAACAATGAATATGTATGTCTCACAGTTACTGTACTGTAGGTCATGAATTCAGAAGCTGCTTAGCTGGGTGGTCCTCGCTTGGGAAAACCCATGATGTTTACCGGGGCTGCAGTCAATTAAAAGCATGGCAGGAGGGCATGGGGTGGCGGCGGGGGTGGGGGAGGGGTGGTGGAGAAGTGTTAGGTAAATATAATTCCAGAATGGTTCATTGGAACACATCATACCTATTCACAACTTGGTGCTTGCCATTGGTGGGGGCCTCAGTTCCTTCCCACAGGGGATTTCCCACAGGTTGTTGGGACACAACATAAGATTTTTTGGGTTACTGATTCAATTTCTTGGCTGGCTATTGGTCTATTCAAGTTTTCTATCTCTTCCTGTTCCAGTTTTGATAGTTTATATGTTTCTAGGGATTCATCCATTTCTTCTTGGTTGTCCAACTTGCTGGCATATAGTTTTTCATAATATTCTCTTATAATTGTTTGTATCTCTGTGGTGTTGGTTGGTATTTTTCCTCTCTCGTTTGTGATTGTACTTATTTGGGTCCTTTCTCTTTTCTTTTTGATAAGTATAACTATGGCATTATCCATTTTAATTAATTTTTCAATTTTAGGATTTTGTGTATTTGTTTATTCATTCATTCATTCATTCATTCAAGACAGAGAGAGAAAGTACAAGTCAGGGGAGGAGCAGAGGGAGAGGGATAAGCAGACTGTGCTGAGTACTGAGCCCTATGTGAGGCTCAATCCCATGACCCTGAGATTATGATGTGAGTTGATATCAAGAGTCAGATGCTTAACCGACTGAGCCACCCAGGTGCCCCTATTTCTGCTCTAGTCTTTATTATTTCCTTCCTCCTGCTGGGAAGATATAGAATCAATGTATGGAAATCTGTTGCATTTCCATACACCACTAATGAAACAACAGAAAGAGAAATCAAAGAATCTATCCCATTTGTAATTGCACCAAAAAGTATAAGATACCTAGGAATAAACCTTACCAAAGAGATGAAAGACTTTGAAAACTGTAAAACACTGATAAAAGAAATTGAAGATGACACAAAGAAATAGAGAGACATTCTATGCTCATGGATTGGGAGAACAAATATTACTAAAATGTCTGTGGGGTGCCTGGCTGGCTCAGTCGTTAAGCGTCTGACTTTGGCTCAGGTCATGATCCCAGGGTCCTGGGATTGAGCCCCAAATCGGGTTCCCTGCTCGGCTGGGAGCCTGCTTCTCTCTCTCCCACTCCTCCTGCTTGTATTCCCTCTTTCGCTGTCTCTCTCTCTGTGAAATAAATAAATAAATATACTTATAAAAAATAAATAAATAAAAATAATACAATGTCTATATTACCCAAAGTGATCTACACATTCAATGCAATTCCTATCAAAATGCGTGTTTATTTTTAAAATCTAAATATTGTCATATATTGATAAAATATGGTTATTGATCTCAGAGTCAAAGAGATTTTAATTAAATGTTTCATTATTAAGCATATTTTCTAAAGTCTTTTGTTTCTGGAACTAATAAATATATGAGCTATAGTTTTTGCTCCTTTATTTAATTAATCTTTTAAACATTGCACAAAGGAAAAAAATACTCTTTAGTTTAGAAAATAATAGATATGGCTTTCAATGGGTAAATGGGTAAACAAAATGTGGTAGATCCATACACTAGAATATAATCAGCAATAAAAAGAAATGAGCTATCAAGCCATGGCAATACATTTAAGGAGGAACATTAAATTAAGCATGTTACTAAGTGAAAAAAAGCCAATCTGAAAAGGCCATGTGCTAGTATAAGTCTAACTATATGACATTCTGAAAAAAGCCAGAGGCTCATGAGAGAGGGAAGAAGGGATGAATACAGAGGATTTTTAGGGCAGTGAATCTATTCTGTATAATACTGTAATGGCTGATATATGACACGTCATTATACATTTCATGACACCAAGAATGAACCCTAATGTAATCTACAGATGTTATTTTTTTTAAAGATTTTATTTATTTATTTGACAGAGAGAGATTACAAGTAGGCAGAGAGGCAGGCAGAGAGAGAGAGGAGGAAGCAGACTCCCTGCTGAGCAGAGAGCCCGATGCGGGACTCGATCCCAGGACCCTGAGATCATGACCTGAGCCGAAGGCAGCGGCTTAACCCACTGAGCCACCCAGGCGCCCCATCTACAGATGTTATTTAATGATAATGTATCAATATTGGTTCAACAACTGTAATAAATATACCATTCTAAAACCAGCTGTTAATAGGGAAAACTATGGGGGAGGTATATGGGAACACTTAGCAGGTATATAAAAAGTACGAAGGTATATAAAAAGTACGAATAAATAAATAATTATTTATTATTATAAAAATAATAATACATTGTATTATATCATATACACTATATATGTATATATAGAATGCATAGTATATGTAATGAATAATAAAAGAGTATGATAACTTAGTATAAACTAAATGGTATTAAGTATTAAGGTATCTAAAGACAGAGAAGGGGAAACAGAAAGAGATAATGATGTGTAAAAAAGCAGACCCCAAATGTGAAGGAGTGTAGAACATAGAGAAAAAATGATGAAAAGGACATAGTATAGGCTAGTGAAGCAGGATGAATGAAGGCTCAGATGGAAAAACACTACCCACCAATAATGAACATTATAAACATCTGTATAAGACAGGGAAGAAATTGGCCTTGACTGAGCTTGTGATTTATGGATTTATTCAACAAATACTTCTTTGAGCAACACTGTGGTGGGATGCTATGGAACTTCTAGATGTATTAGACACCAACTCTGCTCTCAAGAAGCCTCCTGGAAACTGAGAATTACAGGATTTTGTAACCTAAGACTAGACCAGGAAACTAGTCAGCCCTGTTCTACTATTCACTGCATACCCACAAAGACTGACATATACAACCAAGTGCTCCTAACAGGGAAAATTAGGTCCATGTGGACTTTCTTTCAGCACAGAAATGGTGCTGTTTATGTCTGAAATGCTTCTTACATTTATCTATTATTTTTAACACACAGAAGAAATCCCCTTTATTTCTAGTATGCTTATCTGTTAGCAGGTAAGAGATTTGTAACCATTACCTCTGCCTACAATCATGAGCTGCTGTTGGCAAAGCTGATTTGTGGGTATTGCTTCTTCTATAGGATGCTGCATGATGGAGACCAGGAGCAGTCTCAGCCTCCAGGCGGCCCCCAAGGGGTCAGGAGCGCTGCTCTGGAAGACAGCGTGTCATGGTGGGAAACCATAAGGGGTTATCTAGTTCATGTCTATAGTTCAGGGATCCCTTGCATAAAAACATCCCAGAAAAAGCCCATTCCAGTCTCTGCTGTGCAGTGCATGAGACAACCCATTTCATTTTGGAAAACAACTATGCTTCAAGTCAGGGGAATGAGAAATGATGTATTGTGGATTTCAGTTTAGGTCCAGTACTGCCTTCTAGAGCCACATAAGCCTAATTCCCTTTTATGTAACAGACTCTTAATGAATTGAGAACAATCATTAGGGGCCCATTTATTTCACTGATTCTTATGTCACAGTTTCCTCACCTTTGTCCACCCATAGTCTCTCTCTTCTGCATAAAAAATTTTGTTTGAAGCCCAAAGTCTAAACTTACCTCATGACCTCAAACACTTTGTCCTTTCCTTCCTTCCCACACACCCAGGTTGAAAGAAACAGTTGGTTGGTCCTACCGAACGTCATGATTAAATGCATGAAAATTATACATAATATAAATATACATGGAAAAATATAAATGTAAGAATGACAGATATAAAAAATAAATAAATAGTTCTTTTACCATGTGAGGATACCACAAGAAGCCTGTGACCTCAAGAGGACCCTTACCCACCGTGGTAGCCCCCTGATCTTGGGCTTTTGGCCTCCCGAACTGTGAGAAATAAATTTCCATTTTTTTATAAGTGAAAAAATATATAAAACTAAGAAATTAAAAAGTAAATATACATGACTAGAACAAAAAAATAAGTTACATGTTTTATATAGCCTGAGCCCCTGTTTTGGCTGAACCTAATTTTTCAACTAGGAACCTGTAGGATACCATTACATGAAAAATACAGATGCAGAAAATTATGTATTATATTACCACCTTAAGTTTCATAAAGGAAAAAATATGTGTGTATACTTCTTATGCATAATATTGCTAGAAACATATTAAGACACTAGTAACATCAGCTGCCCGAGGAGAGGGAACTAAGTGAATGAGACCCATGGTGTGTGATTGACTTTTCATTACGTATGTTTTTGCAACTTTTGAATTTTTAACTATGTGGATATGTTATATAGTCATGAGTAACATTAAAACATTAAGAAAGCAATAAAATTAAAAATATATAAATATTTAAATAAAGAATCACATCAATGTCAGCATAAAAGAAGTTTGGAGCATTTTCTCTGACAAGTAGTCTCAAGCCTATCCTAGTAATTAAGCTCAAGGGAAAATGAAATACTCTCAGAGTTGAGTTTAATCCCCAAATTGCTGACTCTCTTCCAAGATTCCCTACATATACATGAAAAGGAAGGAGTAAAATAATCCTCTTATTCAACTTTCAAAATCACATTTGTATATTAAATATCATTGTCTTTAAATTCCCATGCCTTTATATATGTCAACCATCCAGAATTGCATTGTGCGTGTATGCCCCGGTTGGAGGTTTCAAAAAAATTTAAAACTATGGCATCGCTGCTCCTTTCAGCAACATCAGTAACTAATATGTTTACTAATCTAATAAGATTAAGAATCAAAAATACATTTTTAAAGGTGTGGCAAAATTACCTTCAGATTGCACTGTTTCATGAACAGCCCTCAAAACAATTTCTTCCATCATTGAGGTTCAGAATGTGACTGAATGACTATAAAATATTCAAATTACTCTTAATACGTCACAAACCAATAAATAAGGCACTTCAGATGTCTGTGACAAACCCAGCCAATTCAGGAATTTGCAATCTGAAATAATTCAATAATAGGTTTGGGAATCATTCACTCAGCCACATGTATTATAGACCATTTGGATCAAGCACGATGCCAACTCTGTGTCAAGTTATAAACAGAAGTATTAAGAGCCATTAAAGATACCCCACTCCAACTTCCTTACATACAAATCTGTTCATTTAGCTCATACTCATTGAATGCCACCATAAAGCAAGCCCTGTATTAGGCAGGGAGAATAAATATAAGATACAGCCACTTCTTTCTTAAAGCTCCCAGCTAAGTAAGGAACAGAGAGAAAGCACAGATACTATAAAATACTGTGGTTTCTGCTCTAAAAGAAACCAACATGTGATTCATGAGAATTGCAGTGGCTCAAGACAGGAAATTAATTGTTCATCTATTTGGCAAAGAGGGGACGGGGAGGGATCTTTAGGAGGATACTACTTCTCACAGGTAGAGAGTATGCCAATCGCAGAGACTTCATTCAAAATTCAAATCTCTGGATTTCCAGTAGCATTCATTTTGCTACACCATCCCTAAAAACTTGATCAAAGATCATCAGTACTTACAGCTGTAGCCCCCACAGACAGAGGAGTGAGATTTAATTTAAGCAATGTTTTTAAGATGTGTCATGCTAACAATTACCTACCTCACAGAATTAAAATATATATATATATACATAGTATGAATATTATATATATATTTTAAACAACTCAAAACTTGTACCAAAAGCATTTAAAACTTCTACACATGCACTGTATGATAGACATACATGTGTGTGCAGTTTTACGTAGAAGTTAACAGATATGCAGAGCTAATGATAAGTGTTATTTCAAAACCAGAAGTCCAATTCAGCTTATTTACAATGATTTTGGTACTGCAAGCTTATTAACTAACCAGCTGTCAGACTGTGTTGCTACAAAACTCTTATCCCAGCAGGATGCTTAGACTGGAAGCAAGGATGAATCTTTTCATTATGGCTGTCTCTCTTATGTAACTGAACGCAGCTAATGCAGTATAAAACTAAACTGGCTACTTAGAATGTCCAAACACCTTATCCTCTTCAAATGCGTGCAAAGCAAAGCAATGGAAACATCTGAGATGATGTTTCTTAAGAAGCAGAGTATTGGAGCAAGCCGCGTGTCAGCTCCCAGCAGGTAGTAAAAGACCAAGTTTGGCCATGTAGTAGGTCACTTTTACACTTTCAGATAACCGACAGTAGAGCAATAATGCACAGCTCTACAGGAGTACTGGGGCTATGCGAATGTGTCAGAGTCAACTGTACTGATATTCGATAAGGATTGCTGGATGTTGCCACTCATTTGAACGAGAAGATGCAGCTCCTTCCTGCACAACTCTTGGTTTTCTCAAGGCTCCTATCAAGAGTGCCTTTCATAGAAGACAGGGATGCGACTTAAAACAAAACAAGACAAGACAAGACAATGGCCTTTAAGAACACTTGAGTAGGGTGCCTGGGTGGCTCAGTGGGTTGAGTGCTCTCAGCTCAAGTCATGATCCTAGGGTCTTGGGAGGGATACCCTCATTGGGCTTCTTGGTCAGCGGGGAGATTGCTTCTCCCTCTGCCTCTGTCCTCCGCCCACACTTGTGCACTCACTCTCTCTCTCTCAAATAAATAAATAAAATTTTTTTTAAAAAAAGGAACAACTAAATATTATCTGTTAAAGTGATGTGCCCTGGATCTCCCTAGAATCAGATAGTCTTCATAGAGGTTATATTCAGCCCTTGGACCTAGAACCTTTGTGTAATATCTGAGTATATCCTAATGCTAGCAATGCTTATTCCCTAGTCCTTCAGCTTTATATATTATCATACCTGCCAATAAAACGTCTCCTGTTTTCTCATTTTTATTCCATTATCTTTTTGGAAAGTTAAGACAAAAACTGGGAGAACAAAAGTAAGGAAGAACACATATTTCACATCACAGCATGCTAAAATGAAGTAAACCAAAATGCTACAATTTTTCTCCAAGTTATGTTGGTCTGCAGCCTTTTTTTCATGGTGAATCCGATTAGCTATTGTTACAAGAAACTGTCTAAGTAAATTTCTCTTTCTATGTTGGTTCTATTGCAGATAATACTAAATATCTAAGTGAATGAAAGCTAGATATTTTATTTCTAGAAGAATTTATATTGCTAAGACCTAAATCACAATAAAATAATCACAGGTTAAGCGGGAAAACAAAAGTATGTACATAGAAATAGATATGAAATAAAGATTTATTTCATCCCCTGGGGATAAAAATATATGTTTATAAAAATAAAAAATTTTTAAAAAAATTATTTCATGAATAATTATTGCAATGAAATAAAATGAAAGGCAGCAGAATCATGTTCACATGTTATTTGATTGTGACCAAAATTGATTAAAAGAACTTCAGAAGGAGGGAAGGGGAGGAGTTTCTAAAAGGGCTACTAAAAAAAGAGACTTCAAATAGTTGCTTTAAATTCAATAGTCATGTTGGCAATTTATGGACTTGATTATACCTTCAAAATGAACAATAACCCAGTAACAACTCCCATAGAAGGACACTAAATTTTTATGAAATGGTATAATCGGATTGGCAACCATATGTATAATAGACTTGATTCAAAGGAGAAACAATTCATGGTAGCAACTTTCTGATAAAAAAAGATAAACTCTAATTTTTAAGACTAATTCATGTAACTGAGAAAAGCCATCATCACATTAAACCTCATTGTGGTATTTCATTCTTGTTCTGTATAAGAATAACAAGAATGCCTATGAATATCTTAAGCAGATACCTATGGAGAAATGCATCAGGATGTTTTCAGTATAACAAAGGAAAATAATGAGGCCTCAGTCATTAACACAAGTGACATTAAAAAAGTGAGCTAATATTTTTCTAGGGTTTTAAATTTATCAATTTTTTTGGACTATTTTACTGGTCATTGATTATAAAATTTCACTTTAAGGGCTTTAGCTTTTAAGTCAAAAGAAGGACTGGGGGGGTTGTGAGTTTTTTTGGTAAAAAAGAGTTGTCCCTTCGTCATGTATTTTTTTATTTATTCAGTTAATTATTTATATCAGTGTGGACTCATAAGTATTACTTATTTATTTATTATTATTATTTAAATTCAATTAATTAACATACAATGTATTATCTGTTTCAGGGGTACAGCGCTGTGACTCATCAGTCTTATATAATACCCAGTGCTCATTATATCATGTGCCCTCCTTAAGGTCCATCACCCAGTTACCCAATCCCCCAACACCCCTCCCCTCCAGCAACCCTCCATTTGTTTCTAAGATTAAGAGTCTCTTAAGTGGAAATAATCATTTCTTTAAACTTTTTATACAATATCTTAAAAATTTAAAGAAAATAGCCATGTCACATACCTCTCCAGACTTCATTTAATTATATTTACTTAACTGTAGAAACTTCTTCTCTAGAATACAGAGAAACTAAAAATAAGGAAAAACGTATCTGTCATAAATTGATCCAATATTAGTTATAAACTGAAATAGCATAGAATAAAACAAAGATTCCCTTAGTTCTGATTCTTTGGTTCTTTGAAATGCAAAAATACAGTGTATTTAGCAAGAAGTTTTGTTGTTGTTTTTTTTTTAAAGATTTTATCCATTTATTTGACAGAGATTACAAGTAGACAGAGAGGCAGACAGAGAGAGGAAGGGAAGCAGGCTCCCTGCTGAGCAGAGAGCCTGATGTGGGGCTCCATCCCTGGACCCTGGGATCATGACCCAAGCCGAAGGCAGAGGCTTTAACCCACTGAGCCACCCAGGCACCCCTAGCAAGAAGTTTTTATGTCAATTACATTTTGCTATTATTTTATATATTATAATAGTAAATATACCTTTATATTATACTATTAGTCTCTTGGCAGACCTTCCAGAATGTGTTTTGCATGCTGATTTTTTTACCTACTTTCTAGTGTTGAACAGAGCAAATTGCCTCTAACCACAACTACAATTAGCCAAATATTAGTGTGAGTTCCACAAATCAGGCTAGTCTAATAAAATTTTTCAACTTATTTATTACAGAAGTCAGTTTTTAAAAAAGTAAAATAAACTATAATAGATTTTACAGACAAATCAAAGTTTTGATACTACCTATATAAACTGTTACTTATTCAATTGTATCAGTGAATCAAAACTTACCATTTCCATAAAGCACCTTGGGAGAAATTTGTTGATAAACACTTCCTTTGAATAGTTCTGCCCTTGATATAGGTACAAGATGATTTGTCCTGCACTAGGTTTTGCTAAGTTAACAACTGTTTTATTCCAAAAATGCAGAGCAGCCTTCTATTCCCTGCTGCAATATTGTTAAAACACCAACGTGGGAGGCCCTGGAGTTATACAATGGAGTGCCCTGGCTCAAGGGATATGCAAAATTCAAACTTCTTTGTATCTATGAGGACCTCTTCTACTGAATTCATTTGAAAATAGAAAGCAATCCCTTTTAGACAGGAATGCAAGTTTAACTTTCCTTTGTTAGGTGGTCAAAATCTGTGCCTAGAGAACACAGAGGCAATAAGAGCAGATTTTCACAAGAGTAATGTTTACCTTTGGTGTGTGGAATTACAGATTAGATACTTCATTCATAACTAATTCATTCCAGTAAGATATTTATGTTGTTTCCAAGGTCCCTTCTCAGCCAGACCACCCTGAGGATCCTGTTTTCTCTCTCCTTCCTCCATGCAGCTTTGATCTGTGCTCATGGATTTTCTCTATCACTGTCAACTCTGTCTCCTTCCAAAGGTACTACCAGAATAGATTAAAATGCTCTACAATTTCTGTAACACAATAGCCATGTGCTAGCTGAATTGTGGCTGATCAAAACTGAGACGCACTGGAAGTGTGAAAATTCAAACTGGGTTTTTAAGACTTTAGGTAAAAATATCTCATTAATAATTTTTATTTTATTTTTTATTTTTTATTTTTTATTTTTTTTAAAGATTTTATTTATTTATTTGACACAGAGAGATCACAAGTAGGCAGAGAGGCAGGCAGAGAGAGAGAGGAGGAAGCAGGCTCCCCGCTGAGCAGAGAGCCCGATGTGGGACTCGATCCCAGGACCCTGAGATCATGACCTGAGCCGAAGGCAGCGGCTTAACCCACTGAGCCACCCAGGCGCCCCTTTTATTTTATTTTTTAAAAAGAAAAAAAAAAAAGTGGAAGCAAAGCAAAGCAAGCACAGGCTCAAGATGGAGTCACTTATGCTAGGCCAAGTCAGCAAACTGGGGCTTCAACCTCCCCAAGAGGTTTCCCTCTTGGGGAAACCTTCTTCCAAACCAAGAGGTTTGGGAGTTTCAACCTCCCCAAGAAACAGTCTTGTCAGTCAGGAATTTTCTGGTCAGCACCAATGAATGAATCTGTCCAATAGGTCCTCTCTATCCCTCAAAGAAAAATGAAGTAGTCCACCTAATAAGACTCCCAGGGAAGGTGATCTTGTCCGAACAGATCCTTTCTTTTGCTAATAATTTCCTTGCCCCACCCTGCTTCTTACAAAAACCTTTCATTTTGTAACTCCCTTCTACTTTCTAGATGGGATGCTGCCTTATTCCTGAATGTCTTAACAAAGCCAACTAGATCTTCAAATTTACTAAGCTGAATTTTAGTTCTTTAACAATACTGATTACAGGGATTTCTGTGTGCCTCAGTTATTAAGCATCTGTCTTCGGCTCTGGTCATGATCCCAGAGTCCTGGGATTGAGTCCTACATCTGGCTCCTTGCTCAGCGGGAAGATTGCTTCTCCCACTCCTCCTACTTATGTTCCCTCTCTCTCTCTCTGTCAAATAAATAAATAAAATAATTTTAAAAATATATTGATTACATGTTGAAATGATAATCTTTCATCTATATTGGGTTAAATGAAACATTATTAAAATTAACTTCACTTTTTCCATTTTACCTTTTTAATGTAACTAGCAGGAAATTTAAAATTGCATACGTAGTGTATATCATATTTCTATTAGTACTGCTCTAAGAAGTAAAAGGAACCAAATGGTAAAAAGATTAACCCTCCACAGAAAGCAGTTTAGGAATAATCTTGTAAGAGGCTTAACAAATTGCTTTTTAAAAGTAAAAATAAAATAAAATTTGTCACAAAAGGGATTCTCAAACTAGTTGCTAAACAAGTAAAATAGCCCATCTTTCTCATTATATGTTTGAATTCTTCTTGCAGAATTTTGTACTACACAAATTATTCATGCAAAGAAAGAAGGGGAGAGGGGACTCAGGTCCCCGGTGGCCCAGACTGGGTGAACCTCTGTGCATTTGAGAGAGAGCAGAACAAACTCTGTAGCCTTGGGAGTCAAGCATCCTCCTGGGGAACTGAATCTATAGCCATAGTCTCCTTGGCATAATCCATAGTTTCCATCCCACCCTAGAACTAATCCTTTTATCGTTAACACTAATCGCATTGTAATTACTTGTGTAAGTATCTCCACCCCACGACTGTGAGCTTTGTGAGGGCAAGAATTGGTGTCTGTCTTACTCAGGGCCATGTCCAAGTGCCAGATGCATATATAATTTGTAAGTGCTCCTTTTTCTGTTCGGTGCACCTGGAACCACACATCTACCAATGAACTGTCTAGCTTAGAAATGCCACTGAAGTAGATAGAAAAGAGATGACCGATAATAATACTATGTAAATGATGATATAGAGTACACAATCAGCTAGATACAGGGAATAGGACTCTGTGACCTGAGAAAGAAACCACCACTGAACTCTGATCACAGCCAAGAAGCCCTAAGGCACTTGTAAGTGCTTTTCCATATAATGGCCCTAAAACAACCCATAGTTTCCTTATAATGCATTTACAATGAGGTTTTGACACCTGCTCTCTTTCAGGGGATGGCTGCCATGATCATTCCCGCAAGGACCACATAGGTCCAAAATCAACCCCTCCTCATCTGTACAATGAATCCTTTAGATGATTGGAGGCAACCTCAGTCAGAGGTTGTCCTGGCTTGGACCCATAACCTCTGAGCAATTGCCACTTCTGGGTCTGCCTGCCCCTCCCCTCCCCAGTTTAAGAGGGTACTTTCTCTCTGACCACTGTTAAAAGCTTGCCTGCTCTGAATTCTTTCAAGAATGGAGGTGGGGGAACAGGACTCCTTGTTAACAATGATATATAACAATAGTAGGTGATATTAAAAAAATATATAATGATACTAAAAAAAATTAATAGGGTGCCTATGTGGCCCAGTCAGTTAAGCCAGAGTGACTATTGGTTTTGGCTCAAGTCATGATCTCGGAGTGGTGAGATACGGCTTGGCCCTAGGCATGGAGCCTGCTTAAGACTCTTTCTTTCTCCCTCTCCCTCTGTTCCTCCCTCCCAAAAATAAAAATAGTAATAGTAGCTAACATTTATTGAGGGCTTAACAGATAATACCCATTGTGCTAACCATTTAACCACATTTAACCCTTTTTCACTTGGTAATGCAACTAACCAGATTAAGTACTGTTATCATCTCCATTTTATACCTTGGAACACTGGAACTTAGAAGATTTAGGTAATTTACTCAAAGACACCCAATAAGCAAGTCCCTGTGCCAGGATATAAATTTAGTCTGACCCTAGAATCTAAGTCTTAACACTATGCCAAGATGATTTGCCAGGACGTTTGAGAACCTGAGAAGCATAAAGAGTCCTCCCATAAAGAACTGTCCTGAGGGATAGAATGCAGAAGTACTTACAGGTGCCCCTCCTTCCCCAGGAACATTGCCTGGGAATACTAACTTCTCCAAACCTTTTAAGGGACTGTGTGTGTGTGTGTGTGTGTGTGTGTGTGTGTGTGTATGCACATGTATGCGCATAGATGCATGCATGCGTATACAGAAGATTTCATTCTCAAGGGTTAACAGAATCAACCAGAGAGCCTGCCGTTACAACACATGCTGAGGCTATAGTTGATGGCCATCTTCTTCCTCGTCCAACATCCTTCTTAGATTTATTTTACCCTTAGCCTGCACCATAGCTGATTGCTTGCCTAGTGGGGTAACTGAGACATTTGAGCCCTTAGTTGCTTTGCCCTTATCAGGTCATGCTGCTGCCATTGCTTTCAGCAGTTTTGCTCACCTTGGAAACGCCAGGAGACACCCCATGGAAACGCCAGGAGACACCCCACTGAATCCTTAGCTTTGTCAACATAGATAGTCCTTGACTACTAAATAGAGTAGTATTCATTATGAACAGGTCCTGATAAGAATCCAGGTCTTCCACCACCTGCTTGCCCACTACTATGAGGTACCCAAACAATCAAAGTGTAGTCATAACTCTAGTTTCAGCGGCTCCTATTATGGTCCCTGGTTCTTCCATGGAGATCAGAATCTCTAATTAGCAGAGGAATGGGAAGCACAGATTCTCCAGCAAAGTCACTGGGAGGCATTGGGAGAAAGGCCAATATTGTTTTCAGTTCTTGGTTCCCAGACTGATATATTCTAGCTCCTTGGGCACAAGATCATATCTATCAGCTGTGGGTTTTAGGCATATAAGTATCCTGGATAATAGTCTTCCAACTCTATCAGGGTATTATTCCTGAGAAGGAGATTTGATGTTCATTAGAGCATAGCAATGTCTTACCAAGCCAGCTGCTTCCAGGAGATGCAACACCCAGTAAGACCAGTAGAACCCATGATCATGTATAATTTTGTGACATGTCCTTTACCATAAAGTGGGTCCCGTAGTCAGAAGCAGTCAGAAAATCGGGTATTTTATAAGTTCATCAGATTGTAGGGCTGGCAAAATCCATGTGAACAGGAAAAATTCATAACAAAGGAGATACCAGTTCCATTAGGAACTGATCTCTCCAGAAAAGACAGGCTGTTCTGTAATCAGTCAAGCAGCTGACTCCTCTCCTTTCAGGATTTACCATCAGTCTTTGCTGCTGACAGGCTAGACATTCCAAGACTTCTACCAGCCTTAGTAAACGGGAGCTTTAGCTGCCCGGGACAGGCATTTACCCCTTCTTAACATCATGACTATTTTATGAGCAGATCAGGCAGACACTGAAGCAGCTGAGAACAGACGTTAACTAACATACATTGGACAAGTCATCCTGCCCACTTGTTCACTGTGTGCCTCCTCTGTGATAAAGATTCTATAGGAAGCATAAATTTAAGTCACGACTCATGAATTTTGTGTACACACCCTTATATCTATCCACATGCCTCTTCCAGAGTTCCCTGTCTTCAATCTGTCAGTTTTGTACCTTCTAGACCCCTGACCAGAGTAGATATTAATTAAGACAGAAGTGGCCATTTCTCCCTCCATGCAAGGTGGACAATCAAGTGCTCACAGCTCTGTCTCATGGGGACATTTCACCCAAATGTCTTCTTTTTTTTTTTTTTTTTTTTTTTTTAGGATTTTATTTATTTCAGAGAGAGAGAACAAGTGGGGAGAGGGGCAGATGGAAAGGAAAAACAAACCCCCCCACTGACATGGAGCCCAGTGTGGGGCTTGATCCCAGGACCCCTGGACCATGACCTGAACCAAAGGCAGATGCTTAACTGACTGAGCCACCCAGGTGCCCAGACACCCAAATGCCTTCTTAGGGCCATCCATGAGGAGGGTTGCAGTAGAGCAGTATTGCATTTTCAGCTCCCACCAAGCTATTCAGCCAACTAATCCTTTTAAAAGGTCTGTGTTGCTGCTGAGCTTGCCCTGGGGCCATAGGTGTGAGTTGAGGGAATGGTATTGGTGAACAGAGGTAGGTGATATCTAACCGACTTTGCACTCGGGACCTGCTCAGGCTTGAACCTTAAGGTACCATTTTCCTCTTACAGCATATCGCTGCTGTACCTGTCCAACCTTATGATTCAGTGGGTCTAAATTTGACAAGAGCTAGGTCATGATGGGCATTCACCCCTTTCATAGCAACTTCGTGTCTCAAGGTTACAATCCAGCCTCTGCTAGGTCCTGGGACACTACAGGAGCTTGTCAAAATCAAGCAGCTCTCCTACAGAAGGCATGCACTGCCCTTCTGATTTGCCAGTCTGAGCTGTGATTCTTGTCTTGATGTTTTCCAGAGGTTCCACCTAACCCTATCCTCTATAGTTGATGCCTCCAGCCCCCAATGAATCTACTGGGTCACACATGTCAAGTGTCAGAGCTGCTGATACTCCAGTACAGCCTGAATCTGTTACACAGCAGATCCAGGCACAATCATAGCTGAAAGTCTTTTGAGTCATCTCATGAATGGATTGACACTATTCCTAAATGTGGTATATGTGACCTCCAAAATTGAGGGGCCATCAGGTGCTGGCTCGCTCTCTCTCTTTCTCCCTCTCTCTCTCTCTTCAGTAAGGACTGCAAAGTGCAACAGATTTTCTTTCACTTGAAAAGATGTAGCCAAATCTTCTGTGTCTCATATAACTTTCCTTCAGCCAATCTCTGATTTAAGCCACAGCTCTGGTGAGTGCGCATATCCACTTGGTACTTGCAATGTTTCCCCTCCAGTAGACCCTATGAGTCTCTCTGATTCCTGCTCCAGGGTCTCCTCGATACCACATGTGTTTTTTAGACAATACTCATGTATGTTTTGAAAGTTGAAGGGATAGGAGCTGTAGATAAATGATCCAAACTCCAGTCCTGCAGGCTTTCCAGAGTATTGCCTTTGCTCATTCATTCTCCCACCTCTTCTCCTCCTTGTTTACCTTCTGCTTCCTGAGATGGCTTTCCAAACAAACTAAGGTCTAGGTCAAGGTCAAGGTCTAATGTCAGGTGAAATCAAATTAAGAGACGATGCTGCCGACTCATAATTCATTAGATGCCCATAAATTGGGCAGATTCTGAGCCCTTTTAGGTTTTATCTCCCACGCTGTGACACTCTTTCTAGAATATCTTCCCGGAATATCGAGCACTTGCCTCCTGTTCTCTTGATCCAATGAGAATGACATCAATGATATGGAGAACTTCAGGACAATCAAGATTCCTGAAGGATTCAATGTTGAGACTGAGATGTTGAGAATGAGAATGAGAAGGTTAACCTAGCCCTAGAAAAAGGCAGTGAATGTAATGTGTACTGAAGTCATTTTCACAAGGGAGCGAAGAGCTTTTTTTCTGCTTTTATGGATGGGACATTTGCCAGCTCAATAACCATAAGACAAATATGAGAGGCTGTTTTATCTATTCTAACAAAAATTGGAGCTGCCACTTTGTTAAGTTTACAGAATCTACCAAAATAACACCATGACACTCGTTTTTTTTTTTTTTTCAAAGACCAAAAAGATGAATTAAATGGGTTATGATGGAGGTCATCATCTGTACATTTTTTAAGTGTTTCCTGGTACAATCTCTGCAATCCCTCTTGGGCAAAATAAGCTTTTGATTTTTCATTCTGGCCCAGGGAGGTCATATGATTTTAGGAGCTTTCACCTGGCCCTTCCTAGCACAAGAATTCTTAATGACAGGTCAGAGAGGGATCTATCAGTTGCTAAGCATGTCAGTACCAATTACACCTGGGGGAGTCCATAGACACATTGGCCACACGATAACACAGACTTTGGTGTCAATTTCGTCCCCATGTAATTCACTTTCCACAGCATGCTCCTCCTTGGGCAAATGGCTTTCAGTCCCTTGGGGAATGTATTGGGAACATTTATTGTAGCAATTTGTAGTGGCATTGCAGGGTTCTTCCTCAAGGGACCTGGCTTCAACCTCAGCTGATGGGTCTGGGTGTGAAGGTTACTTGTATCAAGGCAGTTAATGTCAGCCTTTTGCTCACTACTTCTGTTTGTTTTTATGGCTATTCAAGGCAAACAATATGCTTGGATACACATCTGCCTCATTGTTGGGAACACTTTGATTGTGAGCTTTCAGGCTAAAACAACCTGGTTGGATCTCTGGCTTTGCTACTAGTTTAGTAATCACAACCACCTTAACTAAATGGTGCCACAGGGTTCTGCTCTTCTGGAACCCTATCATCCCTGTCGTCCTCATTGCTTACTAGGGGTTCTAGTTCCATGGAAGCATCTCCTACTTCAGCCTTAGCTTACAGAGGAAACCAAGCTTCTCCAAGATACCAATGCTCTTTCCATCAGTGTATTCCTTATTGCAGTGCCCACCCAGCCTTCCCAGGAAAAATGGTCAGGTGTGGGGTTCTTTGTTCTCACATAATAAGTTCATTCCAAAACTACTCATCTCCTGATGTCTTCCTCGATATTCTGCCAAGGCCATTCTACCTACATCATTTACTGTGGACCTTCACTGCATTTAAGTTTCAGTGAACCATCTTGGCAGGGCATTGGGACTGCCTCTAGGTGACCTTGCTTAGCTACTAAATTGAGTCATGGACGTAGCTCCTACATCATCAAATCTTCCATTATCTCCAGCTCCCCTGTCCAAAACCTGCAATATCCACGCCAGGATCCTGGCATATGTCCTCCCAGTAGCTGACAGTTCTTATCAGCTAGATCTAGTGATTCTTTGGATGACACAACTATTTCCTCCAAGAGAAGGGAGTGCACTTCCCCACTCAGGCTATCCCAAGAACTCATCTTAATTTTTAGTCTGGAGACAATGAGGGGATGTTGGAGGAGATCTTGAGGATAAGCATGACCTTGTCAAGCAACTGTCTCTGATGAGGTCTTTTCATTGCCTTCCGGTGGGAGTGGCAGTGTGTCTCTCTGCACAAGGGGAAGGGGGTATTTCTACCAGCCCAAAGGGCTCAAGGGAGTTTCAAAGTGTAAGTTTCCTAAGATCACACACACAATTTCCCCCTTCCTAGATCCTTCTCCTCCCCTATCAGGGCCCTGACTCTAAAATCAGAGATCTGCCAAGGATACACATTCAATTACCAATCAGCTCTGCCACCCTTATAATTAAATCTTGAAGAGGGGTTTTGGCATTCTGCCCTGTGGCTGCAAGAGTTGATCTCTTTAGATGCTGATAGGAAGATTTCCTACCTCTCATGAGAGCCCTAAGTCGATAGTTGGCCGATCATGAAAGTTAAAAACAAACAAACAAACAAACAAAACCCAGCAAATTCTGCTTTCTTTCTAAAGTGTCATTGTCTACTCCCATTCAAGGGCTAGAGCTACCATGCAGGACAGTGTTTCTTGTTCATCTTCTATGAGCCTGAGTAATTGTGATACCCCAGCCCACCAGGAATATTCCTGTTGCCATCTGACTAGTGAGTGACCTGGATACCTGAGGGGCTACATTTCACACTTTCTTCCTATGTCAACTTTCTTAGGCTGATTTCCCTCAAAAGCATAATCTAAGACAGGCACTTGTGTTTGGCCAGGTCATTTGTAAAGTCATCCTAGTGGGAAGCCATGAGGGGATAAAGAGAATTGTAGACAAGATAATACAAGAATGGGTATTGAAATTGCTGCTGTGAGCAACACAATTCCCCCAGGACCTCTTGAGAAGCACAAGGAATGGCCTCACAGAACTGCCTTGTTAAAAGATAAGAGGCAGGAGCCTTTGTCCATTGGATACTGTCACCCATTGTTTGAAAGCTGGCCCTGGAGTGTTAACTCACCAACACTTCAAAGGTGTGCAAAGTGTGAGCTGAGAGGGCTACTGTTGCCATTGGAGTCAGCAAAGTCAGAGGAGCTTCAGGTTAGAAAACAGAGAATTGTAGAGAAAGGAAACTCTCAGAGAAAAGCAACAAGTTTGCATGAAACTGTCCCCACAACCAAGTCCGAATATGAGTCAGGGCTTTTGATGCAAGAGGATTATGAATTTCTTAGGGGTTGATAATCAGTTCATAGCTACACAAACTTTAGTTTCCCCCTGGGGTCTCATAGTGATGTAATGGAGTCAGTATCTATAAACACCTACTCTGTAGTAAGTTCTACTCAGGTAGTCTGTTACATACACCTCACATTGGGCACGTAAAATTATGGCATTGACTATATTACTTTGCTAGGATTGCCATAACAAAATTCCACAGACTGGTGGCTGAAGCCACAGAAATTTATTTCCTCACAGTTCTGGAGCTAGAAGTCTGAGATCAAGGTGATGGTAGGGTTGGTGTCTTCTGAGATCCCTCTCCGTGGCTGTCTCCACCTGGCCTTCCTTCTGTACATGTCTGTTTCCAAATTCTCTCTTTTTTTTTTTTTTTTTTGACAACTGCTACACCTCACCGTTTTCTGCTCTTTTCTCCTTTCTGTTAAATGATTATTGTTCTTTCTTGGAGTGTCTCCTAAAGAGACATCCAGGTAGATGATGTCCAAACCCTAGTGTGCTCTAGGAAAAAAGCTCTGAGACTTCCAGTCAGCTCCTTGGATGCAGATATTTCCGAATTCCCAGTTCCCTCTTTTTTAAATTTATTATTATTTTTTTTTGATGATGCCTGTCAGATTGAATTACGGCCCACCCTCACCACCTCATTCTCCTTTAGTTACCCCTTGAAAGATCCTGTCTTCAAATACATTCGCACCCTGAGGTAATAAGGGCTAAGATGTCCACATATGAATTTGGGGGGAAAACACAATTCAGCCTTTAATATTGACCTTTACAATAAAAATATATACTTATACTAGGTTAAAGTACAGCTTATTGAATTTTTTTTAAAGATTTTATTTATTTATTTGACAGAGAGAAATCACAAGTAGACGGAGAGGCAGGCAGAGAGAGAGAGGGAAGCTCCCCACTGAGCAGAGAGCCCAATGAGGGACTCGATCCCAGGACCCTGAGATCATGACCTAAGCCAAAGGCAGCGGCTTAACCCACTGAGCCACCCAGGTGCCCTAACTTATTTTAATTAATACAAAAATTACTCTGTGGGCACCTGAGTGGCTCAGTCAGTTAAGCATCTGCCTTAGGCTCAGGTCATGATCCCCAAGATTCTGGGATCAAGCCCAATATCGGGCTCTTTGCTCAGCGGAGCTTGCTTCTCCAACTCCTTGCTGCTTCCCCTGCTTGTACTCTTTCTCTTGTCAAGTAAGTAAATAAAGTCTTTAAAAAAATTACTCTGAATTCATAAAGATCCTTTCCCTTTTACAGCTGATTTTTTACTGTTTTATTATTTTATTTGTTTTTCAGGCACATGAGAAATCTTCATATGTGTAACTTCATGCTTAATTTAAACATTAAATTCTATGTTATTTTCATTATTTTCTTTTTCATGGCTTAAAACAAATTCCATCTATTCTCTAAATATATTTCCAGTGAGTTTGGACTTGACACTAGTTGAAAGATAAAATCTAGGAAGAACTTGTGATCTCTGTCTGTCAAATAAATAAATAAAATCTTAAAAAAATAAAAATAAAATAAAATCTAGGAAGAATGGGATTTGCTGCTAAAGGGGGAAAGAGTAAATTAGCCTTCAGTGAGGCAAAGTTGAATTTTCACAGATCAGCTATTAGCAGTTTTCCTGTTTTAGTTTTGTTTTTGGAGATCAGCATATTAGCATTACTGTAGCTCTGATTACTGCCTTGTCTAATGTCTCTTTTATATTGGTTGACTCTCCTTGGACTGCCTTTCCTCCCCTCTTTCTCTCATTCCAAACCCAATGGAATCCTCATCATTTAGGTTTTGCCTCTTAGAGAAAGCTTTCATAAGCCATGACAGCCAATATTTTACTTTTTCTGGATTCCCATACTACTGTCCTAACACTCATTTGGCATTTCATCTTAGTCATTCATTTACCAAATATTTACCAAGTGCAGAGTGTGTACCAAGCACTCTGCTCTAGATGATGGTACCACAGATGCAAATGAGACAAAAATCTCTGGCTTTATAAAACATACGTTTGAGTAGTGGAAAAAAATATGTGGGGGAGGCACAAACATCAAATATATGGGAATCTATCATAACTGTTATGAAGACAAGAAATGCACAGTGAGGACGGTATCTGGGTGTAGAGGGGTTAGACCTCCTACTTGGGTAGTCAGAAAAAACGCCTCATCAGGTTACATTTATTTGAGCAGTGACCTGCAGAAAATGAAGCAGCACATCCTGCGGCTATCTGAGAGGGTAGTGTTCCAGTAGATGGAACGGTAAGTCCAGAGCACAGACGCTTGGAGTTTTTGGAGAGGGGTAGATGGGCTCTGAAGCATAGCTGTAGAAAGCTGGAGCCTTTCAGATCAAGTTCTTACTTAGAAGCCATAGTAAGGGTTTTGAACTTTAATCAGAGTAAAACAGTAAGCCATTAAAGCATTCTGGGCAGGGGAAGGATATATTCTGCCACAGGTTCTAAAAGAATCATTCTGGCTGCTGAATAGAAATTGGGAGCAGAGAAATAAAGGGAAGATAGAAAGACCTGTCAGAAGGCTACCAGAACTGTCCAGGCAAGAGCAGATGGTTCCTTATGACACCTTTGGTACCCTAAGTTGTTTTATACCGACGTTTACCTTTTCTTGTATATCCATAACTCCTTAAGGGCATGGAGCCCATACTTGTAATTTATGGATTATGTATATGACCCATGCATATGCCCATTTAATAGGAGCTCAATAAATGTTGCCTAAATGCTTTTAAATCTACATTATTCAGGTAACAGCATGGCATCATTAAAGGCTTTGTCATTTACTGTTTCTTTAGGAAATTCAAATTCTCTAAGTCTTAATTTCACCACTTATAAAATTCTGGTAACACTGGTGTTAAATAATAATTTAAATAATAATTTAGAAAGTAAGGTTAAACAAAAAAGCCAAGCCAAACTCACCATTTATAGTAAACATTATCTGCTACTCTTATATAAACCCTCACATCCAATACAAAATACAAGTGCTGCCCTTCCTGTATAAGTCCTGTGACATTTTAAAAGCTACACATAACTGACTGGATTCTAACATATATATTAATCCAGTCCATCGCTTTCTGGCTATCTAAATCATGCACTCAAAAATGTCCCGGCTTCCTTGCAGTAATCTTTGCCTTCCATGTCATTTTATTGTTACCTAAAAATATCACAGCTATCCCATCGTGGTGTTTATCTCAATAAATCCCAGTGATTGTAGATGCAGCCCTCAAAGCAGGATAAATGTTTATAGTTTTGATAGCTGGTAAATCCATGGGCTTTACATTCGAAGCAGTAAGTGGCATTGTCGAAACAATGCTGGCAACATTCGTGTCACATTGCAAGGCCTGGGGTTGCTGTAGCTACGAGGTGAATTACAACGTCAGAAGCAACCCAAGTGCGCCTTCAGTCCACCTTCACCAGAAAGCAGGCGCAAGTCAGGCAAGAGCATGAAACCAGAGACAGGTAGAGGGACCATACCAACTCATCTGGATCAAGAAAACGGAAGAGGGGAGCCAAGGGTTTCTAAATCCAGATTCAACATTCTCCACTAGGCTTCCTTCTCCAAGTCAGCGCAGGGCCATTGCATGGTCTCCTGCGTGGTGGCCCACCGGGTGCCAGGGCCCCGGGAGGACCAGGCCGCAGCAACCCGGAAAGAAAGCGGCAGAGGCTCAGAGACCAGCAACGAGCGAACACTGATTGGAGGTTGACAATTCCCCACCCGATGGACGTTCGCGGCTCCTACGCCATTTTCAGAGGCTGCAGAAGCGCATCCCTCGCACCCTCAAGCTCACTCGGCGCTCTTCCCGCGTTCGGGAGAGGAGAGAGCATGCGCGAGAGGTAACCGCGCCCCCGCCGCCGAGCGGCCCCAGACCGGCGAGGGGGCGGGGCCGCGCAAGTGCGCTCGCGCAAGGAGACACGTAGGCGGAAGTGGCGCGCGCGGCGCCGGGGATGCGAGCACCTTGCGAGGAGGCGGCGACCGCTGTGGAAAGTGCGGGAGTAGGCGGAGAGGAGAAGCAGGAGGTGATGGCGACGGACTTGGGGAGGGGGAGCTCTCCGTCTGGCTGGCGCCACTCGGGCTGGGGTCACCCTTTCAGGTGACATACCGACTCTGGAGTAGATGTGTGACCCACCGGCCCTTCGCCGTGTTTGGGACCCAGACGGCCCCTCTCCCCAGAGAATCTGGACGTAGTTTATTTTCATCAATAACGGGCGTGAGGGATCGGGATGGAAGGCACCGGTGACTTCCTCTTTTAAAGAACGGAAACCTACTGGCTGGGTTTCTAGGGAGGAGTATGTCCTCCTCCTCGCCCCCTTTCTGCCCTGTGGCTGGCTAGAACTCCCTGAGGTCCCCGTCTGTGGACTCTGAGGTCACTTGCAGGAGGGCCTTTTAGGCTTATAATAAGGGGCCTCCGGAGGACGGACTGTCGCCTGGGTTCCCAGGGCTGCATCTTATTTGAGAGCTACTTCCGGGTTCTCTGTTAGTTACTCTGCCGAACATTTAATTTGTAGTGCAAGGTGATTGTCCTTCCAGGTTATTAAGCTTAGGTGATAAATGTCCACTGGAAGTTATGCAGATTCTCCAGTCTTTGCAGCTTCATTTTCTCCCCCATCTATTTTATTTTTTCCCCCCAAGAACTGAAAGAAGGTGGAATGCTTCGGTGTGCTCACGGAGGGTTTTTTAGTGTTGGGTATATGCGCTTCTTCTATGGTAGGACCACAGATGTTGAGAATTGGTTTTTGGAGTAATGCTTTCCTAAGTGAATTGGGATAGTTTGGAACTTGGAAGAGAGAGATACAGCAGCATTTTGAAAATAATTTACATCAGTGTTTGTACTTAATTTGTACTTAATTTGTTAATATATATCAACTCCTAAATTTAGATTTTATCCCTTGAAAAAAAATAGAGTGACCATCAAGAAGGAGCGCACTGTTTCTTGAACTTCGTGTAGTGAAGTGTGTACAAAGACATGAGACCGACTCTTGCTTTTCACTGTTTTATAATCACGACCCATAGGTCACAATATTTAGAGTTCACTTAATTTATATATAGTGGCAAAGTTATTTTATTTGTAACATTGAGTGTGACAAAATACAGAATCAAGTTTGTTCTGGTTATTTACGCTCTGATGCCATGATTTCCTCATATTCTTCCCTTTTGTAGTGGGAGACTTTTCTTCTAACGATTGGAAAAAACTAGATTAAGACATTAACTGAAATAATTTTGACTTAAATAGGTCATTGTAAGTCAGTGTTACCACCAGTTATTTATAATTTTTAAATATCAGTATGCTCTAGAAATTGCTCCCTTTTTATTCCATTTTAGCAGTTATTTTGTACCCCCAAGTAACATTAAATATCTGTTTTGACTTTGGGAAGAGGCCTCATCCAGTGATTCACACCTGCGGGTTTTTTGTTCTTAGTTCAAAGGGTTATTGTGAATTCCTAAAGCAAAGCAAAATGTTGCTCGTTTAATTTGAAAATAGTTTTTATGCTTGATTTTAGTTTTCCTGCACCAAAAAGGCATTGGCCTAGTTTCTTTAGTTGTTGCTTAATATCCATCGTTAGTGAAATGGAAGGCATGTGGCAAGGATTAAGGATCATGGTTACCAGGTATCGGAGTTCACAGCATCTTCATCTGTCACGTGAACTGACCAATGGTGTTCTGATTAATAAAAGTGCATTCTGAATGCAAGGCCTTGTAGGGCAGATTTTCTGGTGCTGGTACCTCAAGTAAGCAAAGGAAGTGAATTTATTTCCATGTTCATTTCAGATGCTTTGTGGGAAATTTCAGTGGAGATGTCAATATTTTGGCACAGATATCCAAGAAGTGACAGTGCTGAAGGGATTTAACTCTACATGTCTGGCACAGATCTGCGACTCCTAAGATTGCCAATAGGTGTGTTAAAAGTAGCAAATTGTCGGAAAGGGGCAGGATACTACTGACTGAATGGTGCTTACTAAAGTGCAATAGAGCCCTCCATTTCATATCTTACACTTCTGCTATGTGCGAAAATATTATGAAGATGGTCTTGTCTCTTCCCTTAAAGGTGTCATAAATTTGTGAGAGAAGCAGACCCCAAAACAAAAAGTTAGGCCATTCTGATCTAGGTATTTGTAAAAATCTTTATAAAGTGCTATGAGAGTCCAGAAACCAACCAGCTTATAATTTGTAGGACTTTAATCAGAAGTGAGGCATAATGAGCATTCATGTTAAGTGTGAAAGAGGGATTGGAAAGGGAAGAAGAGATTATAAACAGGCTAATCTAGTAATCTAGGCAAGAGAAAACAGCTGCTAATGGTAGGGTCAGAAACAGATTCTTGGTACATTTATGGATGTAGAGTCAACAGAAATGTTGTCAAAATATAGAATGTGAGGAAAAGAAAAGAGTCTAATAAGTTCCAGATTTTTTGCATCATACCAGTAAGTGACATTGGGACTATAGGAAGAGCAGGTTTGTTTGGAGGAACATAATGAGTTCAGCCCTGGACACTTTTAAAATAAGTTGCCAGTGGAACTCGTGAGTAGAAATGCTTTCAAAGAAGCATTTGGAAATGGAGATCTGGATCCCAGAAGAGAAGTCTGGGTTGGAAATCCGGATTCATATTTCCAGCTGCACATCAAAAGGGTGAGAATCTGTGTCAGCAGACCATATCACACTAGCAGTAGTTCTAAAAAATTGAATGGCATCCAACATTAGTGGTCTGTCTTACTATATTCTAGGCACTTTTACATTCATTTCATTTAATCCTGACAAAAATTCTACCATAGGCACATTTTTTTTTTAACCCTCTTTTAAAGATGTACAACCTAAAGTTCAGAATGGTTAAGTGACTTCCACAAGGCTTTTCAGCTATCAGTATCAAAATTGGTACTGAACTCAGATCTGTCAAAATCCAACCTTGGGGAAAGGCTTCTCATTATGGTAGCTGTAATTTTATTGGATCATTACAGTATGCCAGCCATTTTGCTAAGTTACACACACCTCCAGCAGAAGTGGGGGGGGGATAAATTTTTGATACTAATAAAAGTAAGAAAGAGGTCTTCTAGAAGTTTTATTTATTCTCTCTGTGTAAATATATACACATTTGCATATTTCCCCCAACCTCTCTGTTCTCTATACGATTTTTAGTTTTGCTCACAAAGTTTGCCAGCACCAGAGTACATTTGAAAAATCAGTTTGGATAGACAGCATGTGATTGCAGGGTGGAGTTTTGAGGACATCCAGGGGAAGGGACAATTTATTTGGTTCATCAGAGTATTTGTGCGGAATATGTGTGCATATGCGCAGAGTATGCCAGATACCAAGGATGCAGAGACAAGTAAGATTTGAGTCTTGCCTTTCCAGTGCTCTTCCCTCCCAGCTCAGGGAATTTGGGGAGGGTATCACAAAGGAAGAAGCAATAAGCTTATTTCAAATCCTGAAAGAAGACATTGGGCTGAAAGAGCATCATGAATGTAAGGCAAGGGTCTTTGAAAGTTCATGGTCTTTTTTAGGAATGTATTTTCAGGAATGTATTAGTAGTTCATTGTGGGCAGTTTAAGGCTTGACTGAAAGGGGTGGAAGGAGGAGATTTCTTTGAATTGTACTCTGTATCCATGCCTACACACATGGAAAGTAGTTACTCCAGGTTTTTGTTTCTTCTTCATTCAAGATCATGTAAAGCATGGTTTATAAGGAAAGTCAAATCTGAAGGGTATCCTGCAAGATGACTTAAAAAGTCTTAACTCAGAGATGTCTGATTGAAACAGTGTGGGAAGGAAGAACAATATATAAAGAAGAAGAAACAGGTAAAAGAAAAAAAATAGAGTAAAACTTGTTAAAATTACGCTTTTTCTATTTAGAAATTTGGCAGGTGCCCTGTAAAATAAGTGTTCTTTGATGCCTGAGTTAGTTACAAGTTGTATTCAGAACCTTGATCCCAATTTAAATTACTGAAGATAGCTTGCTTAATCTCTATAAACAGCAAAGGAGAAGTGATCATGAAGAAGTGATTCTAATTCTTGCCATTTTTAAACCATCATGACTGTTTCTTTTAAAAAGATTTCCAGATCTGTCAGAATTATCCTTCTCTATCCTCTTTCCTCAGCTATTCTAAATTTTAGTTCCCATTGGGATTGTAACAGATAGTAGATCTTTTCTAGGAAGATAATTTTTTCATCCTCAAGTGGTTCTTTGTCATGATTCTTCACTCTGTCTTCAACCTCCACATGGAACTCATTCTATCGTGTATATAAATCCAAAGTGAAATGGACAGTCGTCTATGGGACCCTCATGATGTTGTTTTTTGTTTTTTTTTTTTCCACAGACTAACAAAAAATGATGTTTTCCAGCCTTTTATAATTCCAGAGGCTTCTTTCTTATATTTATAAAATATAATTTTATATGTTTCTTTCTCATATTCATAAAACAGCTGTATTGAGGTATAATTGTTACACACACACAAAAACTGCATGTTTAACATACACAATTTAGTGAGTTTGGACACATGCAGGTATACCTGTGGTACCATCACCATAACGATCAAGGTAATACATATTTGTCACCTCCATAAGTTTCCATGTTTTCCCCTTTGTATGCATGTGTGGTTAAGAATGTTTACCATGGTATCTGTCCTCTTAACAGATTTTTAAGTACACACCCTGGGTTTTTAACTGTAGACACTATGTCATATTAGTAGGTCTCTAGAACTTACTCATCTTACAGAACTACAATTTGATATTCATTGAACAACTCCACAAAGACTTTTTCAATTAAAATGATTGTCTCCAGACGAGATCGGGCGCGTTCAGGGTGGGTTAAGCCGCTGCCTTCGGCTCAGGTCATGATCTCAGGGTCCTGGGATCGAGTCCCGCATCGGGCTCTCTGCTCAGCAGGGAGCCTGCTTCCCTCTCTCTCTGCCTGCCTCTCTGTCTACTTGTGATTTCTCTCTGTCAAATAAATAAATAAAATCTTAAAAAAAAAAAAAAATGATTGTCTCCAAAGGAAGAAAACTTTTACTTTTAACCTAAGAAAGGCTGTTGATAAAGCATATTTTTCTTTCTGTTGTCTCTGATAAATCTAGCTTTTCTAAATAACTTAAGTTCTTCGAGTTTATTCTAAAACATCATTAACAAATATATTTTACAGTTGACAGTATTTAAAGGAGCATCAGTTCATTTCTGCAAAGACTGACATTAATGTTGAAGATGTCACTCATAAACTATCATGGATAGATAATTACAAATGATATCTTTAATACATACAGAAACCATAATAAAAGCATGTTTACTTCTTTGATGAAGTAAACTCCAAGTTAGCTTTTGATTTTTGCTGTGGAAATGAGAATGGCATATATTTAGTGATGTATTGGTCTTTATCAGAGAAGATAAATTGGAGAGTAGACATTGTTTTTGGTTGCTTGGAAGCTTGTATGGAGGAGTTAATATATTAATATCCAGAAAGAATGTGATTTACCTATATAATTCTTAAAGAGTGATGTGAAATATTTGGAGCATAATATCTTATGATCCAAATGTTTTTGCTTAATTGCTTATTTCCTTCTTTAGGACTTACCTCAGCAAGCAAAAGAAACACTGAACAAAGGAGAGGAAACCAGTAAAGATAATTTTAGAAGTACTGAATGCAGCAAAACAAGAACAATGGATCTCAAGTTCAACAACTCCAGGAAATATATTTCTATCACTGTCCCTTCCAAAACACAGACAATGTCACCACACATCAAGTCAATAGATGACATTGTAGTACTTGGCATAAATCTCAGCAGATTTAACAAACTTACTCAGTTTTTCATATGTGTTGCTGGAGTTTTTGTATTTTACCTAATTTATGGATATTTACAGGTAAAAAATAGTTACTTATTTACAAGATGCTATTTGTAACAGTTGAGGTCAATATGGTCATTACTAATAGTTTTGTCCAAGATAGTTTTCTTTATAGGATACAACTTTCTTCACATTTTTGAGTTTTTTAGTATAGAAAAAGTTAGTCTGCTACTTTTAGCAGGGATCAAAATTTCACAGTTAAATATTTCAGATGGGGAGAAGGGAGCAGAGACAAATTTAAAAAACTAAAATTATGAAAAAATTTGAAATACATTAACAAAATGTAGGTGATGATTGTACCCATGTGTTTCTAAAAGAGAGTGATTCAAGTATTCAGTGGTATTTTGGAACATAATTCTCCAAAAAAATTGAATGATAGCTATTGAATGATAGCCATAATTTAGTTGGTTGTTGATTCTCGGAGCTCAATAATAAAAGATAATTTTTGCAAAAGTATATTAGGATACTATATACTTTTTCCAGGAGTTTCTTTTTAATCCTGTACCATCTGAATTGCTTTTTTTAATGAAGCACCTGTTGTGTTCTCATTCCTTTTGCCTTCCTCTTCAAATCTAATTTTGTCAGAACCTTATTTTTCTGTGATTTTTATTGGTGCAAAACATTTCTGACATTGCTACAAATTGTCTTCTGTTTGTATTATGTTACGGGATAATTGTATACCTTTGACTAGCAGCAAATTCCTGACCTTCAGGAACATGGGCTGGATGGGTGACGAGCCAGGCTAGTGTAAACAGAATGTTTGGGGACTACTTCTTAATGGTCAGTTCATTAGTATTTTCAGCCATTAGCAACTTTGCTTTTTTAGGCAGCTTTCTAATGTAAGAAAACTTTTTAGAATTCAAAAAATGGAAATAGATGTGTTTTGTTGAGCCAGTTAATATTTCTGGTATTGTTTAGTATTAATCAGTTAAAGTGATCTTAAAAATTATTGTATTCTTTTCCATTGTCCTATAGAGATGTAATATAAAAGGAAGTATAAATAAAGAAAACGGTAGAATTGACTGTTCCTTAGATTGTAAAAATTCTATAAGGAGTATTAGTGTAAAACAAAAACTTGATTTAAAAATCTTAATATTTATGAAAACTAATTACCCCACTGGCGGATGATACAAAAATTCAGGTATCACAATGAAGAACAATGAAAAATAGTAAATTTTATCAAACACAGGTTTTAATTTCTTGTTGAGAATTTTTTTTTTTTAATGCCATTGTTAAATAATTTGGGGCAGAGTTAGCCATTGCCAAAAGGAATATGAATTAGAAATTTACAAATTTTAATTATCTTTTTCTGTTTGATAAATTGTCAGATTTTAATTTATAACAATGCAAAGCTTTTAAAGTTAAATAAACATTGCTTTTACTTTTTGAAAACTAACACTACTAATAACTCTTACGTATAATAGCATATTAAAATAATTTAAAGAAAATGTTGGTTAAGCCCAGTATTGGAATACCTCTTACTGACTTGTTAATGGGTTATTAATAATTAATGTAAATGTTACTTCATAATATAACATTATGTTTGACAAAGTAGCCATTTCCTTTATATGTAGAAAATTTTATATAATCTGTGGCACAAATATTCAAAAAAATCACATTATTAGTTTGAACTGATTAAATTCCTATAGAAAAACAAGTCTGAGATAATAGACTTCTAAAGAAATATGTTTGTTATACAGTAAATGAGTCTTTGAACCAACTATCTTTCTCATTGTTGGGGCAATTCTTAATTTTGGCAATCTTTCTTTTTTTTTTCCTTTTTTTTTTTTTTTTTTTTTTTTGTTGTTGTTGTTGTCGTTGTTCTTAAAGAAAAGCCTGGGATAACATTTCTTCATAGTTATCCCTCCTTCCCTTTGCTTTACTCATCTGAATATCTAACATCAGTTCTTCAGAATGACCTCCTGAACTTCTCTGATTTTACGAGAAGCCTTTGAGATTTGGGTGTTTTTTCGCTTTTTATTTTTTATTGTTGGGGGTGAGCCTTGGGTTCTTTTTAAAATGTTGTGTTTATAGGAATTTATTGTGAGGAAATTGATCTGTCCCAGAATTTAACAGTATTAATATATCTTTTGACAGGAATTAATATTTTCAATGGAGGGTTTTAAGTCCTATGGCTGGTACCTTACTTTAGTACAGTTTGCATTTTACTCCATATTTGGCCTAATAGAACTTCAGCTTATTCAGGACAAAAGGAGAAGGTATGTGGTTTGTTTTTTTATTTTTTTGACAGATCATTAGTAGTAGTTAAATTCTTTGTTTTGTTCTTTGGGAATATGGAGTATCTTATACATGAAATATATGCATTTGCAGTTAAGACATATCTAATACCCAATAATTTTTATCAGTATAATCAACTTACAAAAAATATTAAATATACTTCAGTTGTACACTGAAGAAAGTGGTCTCTCTTTTAGGGTAATGTTATCAGAAAAATGTGGTTTAGGATCAAATTATGATAAATATATCTTGAAACAAAGTATTCAGATGTACATACGTGTTTTTATAAATCTAACTGAAATGGGTGTAATTACTGAAAGGTTTACAGTGCTAAGAAAGATCAAAGTGGTGAAATGAACGATCAATGCCACTTTTATAGTGGTTTTTAAAATGCACGATTAATACTTTGTGGGATATATCCTGTTTAACATTGTGTTCTTTATAGTGTGCAGTCACTGACACAGCATGTTTAGACATCAGAGAAGCACGCCTTTTCATCAGAGCCAAAGGAGTTTGTTGACATAACATTTTGCATTAACCATCTAGATTTGAGAAATATCTCGAAATACTTTTAATGGTACACAGAACCATATGCAATAAAAACCTGATTATGAACAGGAGGAGGTTAGGAAGTTGAATGTACCTTCTTAGTAAATGTCAGTGTGGTTATCCTGTCATACCAGGCTCTAAGATGTGAATATTTCATGTAGACACTGAACAGTTTAAATGCAGCAAGGAACTATAATACTGATAGCCTGTCTTCAATGATAGAAATGTTTAGTCTTTCAGTAAAAATTAAGAAATACTCACAGCTACTATTTTTCTTAAAAAATGTTTTTGGTATTTGTCTGAAGGTAACTATAAAATTTTAAATATTTAAGTCTATCATAACAGTATTCCTTCATAGTTCTAATTTTGCCTCTCAATCTCTCTTTATTGCCAATAAATTATTCTAGCAGTGATAGTAAAAAAAATGTTTGAATCTGAGGTTAGCGTCTATATTATTTTCATGCTCTGAAGCTGCGGTACTCAGCCATATAGGTGATAGAATAATTAAATATATCTGTCAAGACTAATGTATAAGAAAGCATGATGATTCATTACCAGTTGCAAACTGCTGGACGTCTATTTCCAAAATAAAATAGTCTAATGCTATCTTTATAAAATGGAAAGCAATACAAAGATATATCTCCTTTAGAAAAGATACACCTCTGGGGTGCCTTGGTGGCTAAGTCAGTTAAGCATCCTACTCTTAATCTCGGCTCAGGTCTTGATCTCAGGGTCCTGAGTTCAAACCTCACGTTGGGTTCCACACTGGGCATGGAGCCTACTTTAAAAAAAAAAAAAAGATACACCTCGCTCTCACCTACCCAAATGAAATAGGGAGTGAATCTCTAGCCATGTTTATCCCAACCCTTAAACCAAATAACCATAACATTTTTTTTTGACCATAACATTTTTAAAGATAAAATAATTTGTGTTGATTTAAACATAAATGAAGGAGAACAGAAGGATTTACAGACATATAATAAATATAATTATGAATTGAAACTTTTTCATTTCCAAGGCACATTAAAAAATATTTTTAGAAAAAGCCTTTAAAGGTATGTTACAATGAAAATATGCTAAATGACATATTTCTGAATTTAAGTGGCCCTGCTCCTTAGACCTTTAAGTAGCCAAGCTCTTTGCTTAGTTTTCTCTTTTTTCTTTCTTTTTTCCTATGTTTATATGAATACTATATACTTGAAAGAGAAAAGGATTTGAAGTCAGAAAACATGTATTTGAGTCTTGGCATGGCCTCTAATTAACTCTCTTTAGACCTCGACGGAGTTGCTTAAATTCGCTGACATTTGAGAATCAAATGTGGTAATGTGCGGGGAGCGCATTGTAAGCCTTAACACCCTAAATACACGACTTGTTATTTTTCACCAAAGTTACCTGTAACTTTATTATTACTTTGCATGAGGTTTTAATAAAGGAGACCTGCCACATTGGTTGCGAAGGGGCTGTTGAAAGTCACAGTCCATCCCCCTGCCTAAAGAAGTAAGAAATTGGGATATTAAATAAAACACCCACGCGGCACTCCAGAGGAAGATGATGAATCTAATGTCCTGGTCTCACCAGTGGATGAACACACCGCGAGGAGGACTGGGGTTTTCATGCGTCTATACAGCAGGTTGCTGTCAGAGTTTTGACCCTCTGAATGTAGGCCTCCTGAATTTTAAGTCCCTTTTCTTTCTACCTGTGGTGGTTACTTCTGTAATCACCATTCCTTGTGATTTTTTCTGACTTGAGGCAGAAAAAAAATTTTATTTTCTGGCCACTGTGTGCAATTTATGTTGAGGAAATTGGACCACTGTGACTTCTATCATTATTGGAGGAGCAGTGCCGTCCTTCCTGATGATACCTTACTGAGGATTAAGCCCCGCAGATGGCGTAGAAATCCTTGTTTGGGTAACACTGATGCATATGTGCATGCCAGGTTATTTCTGCATGGACTTTAAATGTTGACTAGTGTATTAGTACTAAAGTAGGAAAGGCCTCAAATTGAAATATAAGTGGAAAAGATAGATTTTAATTGAATTTTCCAGTAAATTATTTTGCCTTATATCTAGCCAAATAAAAAAATAAGGAGGAATTTTGTTGTCTTGATTTAAATGTGAACACAAATCCCAAAGTGGAAGCTACTTCCAAGTATGCAGCATAATCTGATTATGTGAATAGTACTTCATGTATTAGTCACACCAGTGTACAAGATTATTTTAGACCATTAAATATCTAGTCAAAGTGAGCATATGCTCGCAATAATAATGCAGAATTCTGAAGATGCCAAATTAAAAACCCCTTTAGGAAATTCATATAGAACCCAAAGTAGTGATTTGGGATTGTGAGGAGAGAATCAGAATCTCCATCTTGAAGAGTTTATTATTGTAACATCTTGTGGAATACAGAGTTAAAGTTGACATCATGGTAATAAAAACCATGTTTAGAGTTTTAAGCTGCCACTCCAGAATATCTGCAGATATTCTGCTCAGGTTATTTTAGCAGAAGGACTGAATGTATTTTTCCTAATGCTAGATGGGAACATTAGGAAACAGAACAACAATTTAGAAGTTGAAAATTAGTTAAGGTGCCTTTTACTGTTATGGGGGTCAATATTGTTTAAAACTCAACTCTTTTTTTCCTAAATTTAGTCAAGATAGTTTTTATATATATGGTAGAACGACTGTTTAAAAAACTCTTACCAACATTTTTTTATACCATCTGGAAGAATCTCTGTAACTCTGATATATGATTTTTTCACACAATTGAAAGTTCTCACTTGTGATTGATTAAATAAGGGTAAATTGTTGTTTTTACCAACATTCTTTTATATAAGTGTGATAACTTTTAAAATAGTGCTATTTCACCAATATTGCTAGAAATATTCAACAGAAATTAGGCATTTACACATTGTAAACACATTATCTTACAGTAGTATGAATTGGGTCCCAAAATGAAGATTTTAAAAATTGTCTTTTACAGAATACCAGGAAAAACCTACATGATAATAGCTTTTCTAACTGTGGGTACTATGGGGTTATCAAATACTTCCTTGGGCTACCTGAATTATCCTACCCAAGTCATCTTCAAGTGCTGCAAATTGATTCCTGTTATGCTAGGAGGAGTTTTTATTCAAGGTATAGTAATGATATATTTTCATACTGTTTGAAACTAATAGGATATGTTATGGCATCTAGCATTAGGAAAAACATTAAACTCTAGTTAAATATTTTCAATAAACATTCCCAATACTAGACATCTTATAAAGTCTGAGTGACATCTTATAAAAATAAGGTATTATAAAAACACTGATACTTCTGTGATATCTCCTAGTATTAGAAATCAGTAATTCGGATTTAAGAAAGATAAAAATAGTATTTTATTATTTTTTTTTCTTTTAATCTGGAATCTACCACATTTCCAGAAATACTGTGTTCATGTATTGAAGGCCTAGCTCAGAAATACCTGGAAAACTCCCTTTTTCAGCTCTTTCATTCTTCTGCTCCTCAGGGCTCCTCCTTCTCCCTTCATTATACAAATGGGCAATTCTCACTATGAAGTAAGCGTAACCTGAGCAGAACTGCTTTTTTACCAAGTCTGCTGGCTTATTGGCTTCCTAGATCCCCAACTAAGTTACAAGCTATGTGGAAAAAGGAGTAAAGAAGAAATTGTAATAGCAAGTGGAACAAGTTTTTGTTATTCATGTCATTTTGTAATTCATGAGAAATACTTACATTGATAATCAAGGGCCCCTGTATCACTGAAGTTCTTACACAGCCCAACTTCATTTTTTACATTTGATGCCTTCCCACAGAGGCCCTCTAATGAAAGTATGTCTGTTGGCTACTTCACATATAATTTTAGGGTAAACGTTCATGCAGGAAAAAGTATTGACACAAATTCCCATTAAAAACCACATGCATGTATAATATTTTCTTAGCGATCCTTGTGAAAAGGTTACAGTACATGATTTTATTGAAATGTGGATATACTGTAACAGGTTAATTCTCACCAACCTAGAACTTATCTGATTATGGTAGTTGTAAACTTAAACAGTTCTGTAACCTGAATAATTGCTCTGGTTACTTTGCAAATGTATAAACCATAAGAAAATTAATACCTTCTATTATATATGAAGTAAAGGAGGCCCTCGTGTCCACAAACTGTAGTCTATTTACTCACTCTCATAACATGTAAAGTAGGATCTCCTATCTGACTTACAAGGACATGTTGGTGCTCACTGATCATTAATTCTCAGAAGCCCTTCTTCTGTGACTGTCTCAGGCGTTGATCTAAGTGTTCTTCAGACACTTTTGACTTTGGATATAAAGAGCAGGTCCTGCTCAACTTGGTTAGACACGTAGTCTAAAACTGTGCCAAGTGGGCATTTGCGTAATGAGCTTGGCTTTCATTTATTTTACACAGGGAAGCGCTATAACATTGCAGATGTGTCTGCTGCAGTATGTATGAGTCTTGGCCTGATATGGTTCACCCTCGCTGACAGCACGATTGCACCTAATTTCAACCTGACAGGTAAGGAAAATATTTGGGCTCCTGGATTTTGCAGGTATTTTGGTTTAAGAGTAAGAACTTTTGCAATTTCATAAGAATTTCAAATGATGGTGTGACATCTGTGATTTTCATATTTAACATAAAGCTTTCAGACTTTCCATGTAAGATGTAGTAAAAATATTATGGTCCTGGAAATGTAAGAGTTATTTTTAGTGCTCTTGTATTTTGACCTGACAGGAGGCTGTTTGGCCAGTCAAAATCTTCTGCGATTGGGTGCATGGTAGAGAAATTTCTCAGGGGCGAAGCTGGAAGTTTACACATGAGTTGTAGACAAATCACATCAGTAACTTTTTATTCTGTTTTTTTAAAATTGAAATTGTACATTTATTTGTCATTGTTTTAGCTGAAGAGGGAAGGTTATGCTATATGTTAATACTGAACTCTGTGCTCTAAGTGTGGTCAGAACCTTAAAGTGCCTGAACTTTCCACCATGAACTTATCTTACAGTGTGCCAGATAGACCTTTGTAAATAAAATTTAGATTCTTCACAGGCAAAATAGGTATTATAGTATATTTAGAACTAAATAAGCATAAATGTGTTATAATAATTGTTTTTATTCTAAAGACCTTGAAGAGAAATTATTATGTGTACAATATTATTGTACTTACACTACTGAGTTTTATTCATAAGCTTATTATCATCCTGTCTACTAGCCTGACAGAAGCAGTATTTAAAATACTTAGGTGTTGTAAGGGGCCTCTTTTTGCCAAGAGGAGAAGTAGGTATGGATGAAGATGGCAGCACCCAAGGCAGCAAACTACATCATGAAGGTCTCCTGTAACCAGGCAGAAAGCAGCAAGAAGCCCATTGCTGAAGACATGACGATGACGTCCAGAGATTACTACTTTGATTCCTGTGCTCACTTCGGCCTTCAGGAAGAGATGTTGAAAGATGAGGTGCACAGCCTCACATACCAAAACTCCCATTTCAGAACTGGCAGCTCTTTAAGGACAAAGTAGTGTTGGATCTGGGCTCAGGCACAGGGATCCTCTGTGTTTGTTCCCAGGGCTAGAGCCCATAAGGTCTTTGGGAAAAAGGGTTCCAGTATCTCTGATTATGCGGTGAAGATTGTCAAAGCCAAGTTGGACCACATGATGCCCGCCATCAAGAGGAAGGCGGAGGAAGCACTTTGGTGGAGAAGGTGGACATCAATATCAGTGAGTGGATGAGCTATTGCCTCTTCTATGGATCAGTGCTCAATGTGGTGCTCTGTGCCCCAGATAAGAGGCAGGCACCTGGTGGCCTAATATTCCCATACCAAGCCACTCTATAAATAACAGCCTTTGAAGACTGGCAGTACAAAGATGACAAGAGCCACTGGTGGGAAAATGTATATGGCTCTGACAGGTCTTGCATTAAAGACGTGTTTTTCAAGGAGCCCTTGGTAGATATGGTGCACCCCATGCAGCTGGTCACCAAGGCCTACCTCGTAAAGGAGTGGGCATCTACACTATCAAGATAGAAGACCTGACTTTCACCTCTCCAGAGCTTCTGCCTGCAAGTGAAGTGGAATGACCTGTGGCTTACTTCAACATCGAGTCCCTTGCTGCTGCAAGAGGACAGGCTTCACCAGTCCCGAGTCCCTGTACGTGTGGTGGAGCAGTGTTCTACATGGAAGACTACCTGGCAGTGAAGACTGGTGAGGAGAGCTGTGGCACCCCTGGCATGCGGCCCAGTGCCAAGAATAATCATGACCTGGACTTCACCATTGACATGGACTTCATGGGCAAGCTCTGTGAGCTTTCCCCTAACTGTTGGTGGTACCCGGTTTCTCCCATCCCAGCCAGGCCAGGCCTGCATGGGCCCGGGGCTACAGCCTTCTAAGGCAGTTTTGGGCTTTCCCTTCCTCCCTTCCATCTCAGGGAGTTTTAGGAGTCTGGGCTGGGAAGGTCACACCGTGACTGTTTTTCATAATTTATGCTTTTATATGGTTGCATTTATACCAGTAGATCCTCAGCAGGGGGAAAAAAATAAAAAGGTGTTCAGAGAAACTCTGAAAAATGGGAAAAAATTCTAATTATTCATGAGAAGAAAAGTATTACATAAAGAAGAAAATCATTTACATCAGTTTTGTTGTTCTTTCCAAGAATCAAAACTTTTCTTACTGGCTATGAGTCAACCTTCATTAACTTTGTTAACCAGGCTAAGTTAGTGGATTTAAATGAACCAGTATAGTCTCTTGGAGCAACCCTTTTGACAACCACAAGATTCTGGTGGAACCTATTACATCTCTTTCAATTTTGATTGTTCAGAGTATAAGTGATCACTACTTTGATGAGTTTTACTCTGGAAAGCTTATAGTGATAGATGTGTCTGACATGGCTTAGATTTTTCAGGAACACTTCATGTCAGCAACACGAAGAGGAAGACTGTATATGAAAACTGAGGTAATTGACTCTTTTTTTATGAAAAAGCAGTTTTAGAGAAGGCACAGAATTTGCAGTCAGAGACATGGCTTCCAGTTCTGTTCAGGTCACTTAAAATCATAACCATGGGTAGATTGTCAGACCCCTTTATGCTTCCCTTTTAAAACAGAGCTAGTGATGATAGCTTGCCTTACACAAGGCCAGTGGGAGGGTTGACCGAGGTGATGAAATAATGGATGAAAAAGTATACACTTGCTGCGCATGGGGGATAATGATGGAAAGAGGTAGCGACAGTAGTCCTGCAACTTCTCACGGTGATGTAGTGCCAACCCATTCTGACTCCCCAGGAAATATTTGGTAAGAGAATTGGAACTTAATAGTATTTCATCATTAGGAGTAACTGATGAGCACTTATCACAGCCCCTAGTCTGATAATATATTATCTAAAAGAGATTGGATTAACTATTAAGATGGTTACTTAAGGTAGACATAAATAAAACTTTGAATGTATAAAGTGAATATATCAGAATTTACTTATTCAGATAAGTGTCTGCCTTTAAATATTCCCTTCAGGGTGCAGTTCAGGTATTTTCACACCATTGTCATTGCTCAGAACATTTTTGGAATATCTTCGAATAGCCTGTTAGGAGCGAGGATATTGTATTCAGGGTCTTCAACAGAAGCTTGTCTTTTTGTTTTGACAAATTTGATATTTGAAAGAAGGAAAAGAGCATTCAAAATCAAGTTTAGTGGATAAAAATGTATGATTTGATAATAAATGCCACAAAGTGAGATGATCAAAAGGCAAATTGAAAAGTATGAAGTCTTGAAAGTTCTCTATTAAATGCATACACATATATTTTTCTGCTCCCTGTAATTGCTTATACATTGTTAAAAAATAATGCAAAAGGGAAACTTCTTTAAATCCCATCAGAATCCTGGAGGTAACCAACGCTGCCTTTTGTTCTTTCTGTAAAGCACCATGGCTGGTGACCAGGGTCCCACACACTTGCCGTTAACTGCCTGCTTCTCAGGTAGACATGCTCATTTGCATGATTGTTGATTTCCAGCTTTGTGTACGCCAGTTGTACCTGTTCCAATAACCATGTGATAATATTACTTAAATTGTTCAAAAACAATTTGAAGAGAGACAGAATAGTTTCTGTTAAGTTAATTGAAACAGTTTGGTTGACTCGTCAGTAAAATCACTAGGAAACAACAGTAAAAAAATATCATACAAGTGTGAAAGAATTCTTTCCCTTTCACCCAACTGCTTGAGAAGTTCCTGTGTTTTCCATGTGCTTTTTAACAAAAACAACTAGGAAAGCATTAACAATGTATGTTGCAAGTGTGGTTTATACAGAGGAGAACGGGCAGAATTTAAGTTAGGACCCACACTCGGAGAAAAGACCTTTGCAACTGTGTGCATGTTCTTGAGTTCTCAATGAAATGATTTTAATACTGTAGGTAACACTTTTTATGATTTCCCTCCCCGTCTGATTTTTTCAATTAACCGACTAACTGCTAGTTCCGGTAGTGCTCCCAAGAATTTCTTCTATAGTTGTTTAATATAGTATTCCTTTCAAACATTCCATCCTATTTAAAAGCAGAACTATTATTTGATCTAATAGGGAAACAAAATAAGCCTGAATGTAGTTTATTAGTGTCGGTTACTTGTGTTTTTAACATCATCATATCTGTGCCCATTACAGCTGTTGTGGATAAAAATCATCAACTTTTACTGAAACAGGATGATTTAAGATCTGCTTTTGTTTTTTTTAACCCAATTAAATCTCTGATAAATCTTGATCGTTGTTCGCCTATTTAAATAAAGAGGTTGTGTTTCTCTTATGCTTTCTTAAAGGTGTGATCCTTATTTCCCTGGCACTGTGCGCAGATGCTGTCATCGGAAATGTTCAAGAGAAAGCTATGAAACTGCATAATGCTTCTAATTCAGAAATGGTAAATACCCCAGCGCTTTTTCTTCACAGCAGATAGATGCAAAAGTGGTGATGTGCTTAACCTGATGAAATAGTTATGGTATTAAGGAGTTGTATGGCATTTTTAAACTAGTTTGTCATCATCATTTTCATAAAAGTAATACATTCAAACATCATGAGAACTAAAAAGTATAGGTACCACTACCCCTGCTAAGAGCTTATTGTATAATATTTGATAAATTTTTTCATTTGTAGGATATTTTTTACATATTAAAAATTTGCTTTCTTCATCACTTTTTTCTTTGTATTTGGTATTGTTTTCCATTTAGAAGTTTGTAATTTTGATGTAATTTTTCTTCGTGGGTTCTGACTACCTATTATGATTGAAAAGGGCTTTCCCAACTTTGAAGATTTAAGAATTTTACCCATGTTGTCTACTCATGTTATGATTGCCTTTTTAATTAAATTTTTGTTTGTTTGTTTTTGTGTTTTTGTTTTTTTGTTTTAGAGAGAGAGAGAGTGAGAGATGAGGGGGTGGCATATGGAGAAAGGGAGAGAGAATTTTAAGCAGGCTCCACTCCCAGCTCAGCACCTGACATGGGACTCAGTATTGTAACCTGAGACTGACCTCACCAAAATCAAGAATTGGACGTTTAACCAACTGAGCCACCCAGGCTCCCCTAAATAAATCTTTGATCCAACCAGAACTTTAAAAAAACTTTCTTCTTTATCTATCTACTTGCCCCAGTATCATTTATTGAAAAACACTTTTCCAGCAAAAGTGCCTTCTTTATCATATACTATTCTAATGTAGGATTCAGAATAGTATTCTTTTGAATTTATTTCTGCACCAAAATCATGATGACAGGATGACAGCAGCTTTATCATACATTTACCATCTGTTAGGACTAGCCAGGAGTATTCCTTTTGTTTTTCAGAATATTACTACCATTAGTTATTCTTGGGTGTTCACATCCCCCAAATAAACTAGAAAACCCCATTGTTAATTGTGATTAGTATGGCATTGAACTATAAGTTAAGTTAGGGAGAATGGCATCTATACACTTGAGTCTTTTTCAGTTCAAGAATAAGGTATGATTAGGGCGCCTGGGTGGCTCAGTGGGTTAAGCATCTGCCTTTGGCTCAGGTAATGATCTCAGGGTCTGGGATTGAACCCCACATCAGGCTCTCTACTAGCAGGGAGCCTGCTTCCCCCTCCTCCTCTCTCTCTCTGCCTGCTTCTCTGCCTACTTGTGATCTCTGTCAAATAAATAATAAAATCTTAAAAAAAAAAAAATAAGGTATGACTTTGCTTTTATTCAAGTGGCTTTTTTTAAATGTCACTTAGATTCTTATTAAATTTTTTTCATATAGGGCACCTGGGTGGCTCAGTGGGTTAAAGCCTCTGCCTTCAGCTCAGGTCATGATCCCAGGGTCCTGGGATCGAGCCCCGCATTGGGCTCTCTGCTCCTCGGAGAGCCTGTTTCCTCCTCTCTCTCTGCCTGCCTCTCTGCCTACTTGTAATCTCTGTCTGTCAAATAAATAAATAAAATCTTTTAAAAAAAAATTTTTATATAAATCTGACATATTTCTTATTGAAGTTATTGTTAGGGGGTTCATCTTTTGCTGTTGTTACTGCAAATAATGCCCTTTCTTTCCTTACATCTTCTACCTGGTTGGTATTTGGATATAGGACAGTTATCATGTGTATGTGTACATTAATTTCACAGCCAACCCCTTGCTAGACAGAGAACATACCACATGAAGGGTATATAGGAATGGTCTTTCCTATTACTTCGTCAGCAGAATGGGCATCTTTAAGGAGTCTTTAATCTCGGTCAGAAGTTTTCTTGAAATTCATCACCACTCTTCCTAGATAAAGTAAAGATCGGAGAATCAAGGAAGTATAAGTAGCTAGAAAGTTGCTATAATACAGTGGTTAAGTGCTTAGAGTCTGGGCTAGGATTGCTTCATCTATATCCTAGCTTTACAAGTTCTCTTATCCTGGGAAAATGACTTATTATCTCTAAGTTTCAGTTTCTTTTATCTGCAGACTGAGGATTGATGATTTAAGAGTGTCTAACTCATAGGCTGGTTGTGAGAAGTAGGTGAACTAATTCATGTAGAGTGTGGTTAGCACATTATTATTAGCATTATTAGTACCTGACTCATCACAGGTGCGCAAGTATGACGACGATGCCTGCTGATTGTGCGGTAGAGGAGTTTAAGGAGCTGGGCTAGAGAGATTGTAGGAAAACTGAGACATCAAGCAATAGATATGCCCCTGCTTAGTTTCATTCTCTGTTAATCTCTTCAGAAACTTAATGTTTGGGTTTTCTGATGTTTAATAAGTAGCTTGGGAGGTTTTTTTGTTTTATGTGTTTTTTTGGAATCCCAAAATTCAGATGTGGTTTGAATTCTGTAAGCAAGCCAGGCAAATAAATGAATATTATATAACTGTATTCATGGAAGGATCAGTACTGCTATGTTACAATGTACGTAAAATAAACCGTAAACTTTTATAAACAGGCTCAGTCATTATCTCCAGAAAGCTAAGCCATAATTGAAACAATGATGTCATTTAAAAATGGTTTGTTCTTCAGATTTAATTGAGTAGATTAATTGAGCCATATATTGTGACTCCTTCATTTTCTGCCTTTGGTTTGATAGCATTTTCTTTTCCACTTTATTTTTTTTATCTACCATAGGTTTTGTATTCGTATTCAATCGGTTTTGTGTACATTTTATTGGGATTGACATGCACTAGTGGATTAAGCCCTGCAGTAACATTTTGTTCAAAGGTAAACACTAATCACATTTTTAAAAATAAACATCTTCCATTAAATAGTTCCCTCTGTATTTCTTGTTCAAAAAGATTATTCTTTATGTAATTTGATAACTCCTTTAATATAATATATGCAGATCAGAAATTATTTCAGAAATGAAATGACTTGTATTTAAACTTACTGTATCCTTTCTTTACCCTGTAAGTTAATTTTTAAGCGACTCATAATGTAAAAGTTGGGGATTTTTAATTTCATCATTGTTTTCCATTAAATCAGAACTAAATAAGAATCTTTGCTTGACTGAATTGTTGAATGGCTTATTATTGCTCAGGAAGTTGATTAAAATCTGTAGTTTTATTTCATTTGTAATACCTCAGGGTTTGTTTTGCATTTTCCTAACAGGCTTTTTTATATGTTGCAGAACCCAATTCAGACTTACGGTTATGCTTTCCTTTTTTCCCTCACTGGGTATTTTGGAATCTCCTTTGTTCTGGCTCTGATTAAAATTTTCGGTGCACTTCTTGCTGTAACAGGTAGGAATGATATACCTGCTGAGATTATGAAATAATCATTTAAATTTTCTGTGATACTGCTTTTCAAAAGATATGGGCAGCATCTGTTCTGTATTAAAAAGAAAATTGTTATATTTTCATCAATTTATTTTTTGGCTTATGGTGTTTTAAAATTCTAAAGACAATGATGTTTCCTCATAATTTTTTATTTGAAGGGTTAATTTTAAAATCAAATATATACATTTATCTAAATAGTAACTTTTAAATACATTAGAAGTACCTTTTATTAAAAAGTATGATGGGCTGAATATCCTCAGAGAAAAAGCCTGCTTTTGTATGCACTTTTTTTTTTCCAATTTATTTATTTTCAGAAAAACAGTATTCATTATTTTTTCACCACACCCAGTGCTCCATGCAAGCCGTGCCCTCTATAATACCCACCACCTGGTACCCCAACCTCCCACCCCCCCGCCACTTCAAACCCCTCAGACTGTTTTTCAGAGTCCATAGTCTCTCATGGTTCACCTCCCCTTCCAATTTACCCAAATTCCCTACTCCTCTCTAACGCCCCTTGTCCTCCGTGCTATTGGTTATGCTCCACAAATAAGTGAAACCATATGATAATTGACTCTCTCTGCTTGACTTATTTCACTCAGCATAATTTTGTATGCACTTTTAATTTACAACTGAAAACTCCCATTTTGATGCACTTAAAGTATGGCAGGTATATTTTAAACAAAGTTTTTTGGATGGACCTTTCATTTGTACACTTTCTAGGGAATTAATCAGATTATTCTTTCTAGTCCCTAATAGTTATCATGCACCTACTTTATGCAGGAACTTTGGCATTTTAGAGGAATGGGGGTTGAACTGGTTTTGCTTTGGAGGAGTCAGGAAAACAGATGAGGGGCTACAGGTGATGCCCCATGAGGAGGACAGATGACTCCGTGTGCTAACCTTATAGCATTTGCCCAGTGAATGGTCCAGATAACAAATGCTGTCGGCCTCTTCCATATGGAGAGAGCCCTGAGTGAAGCCCAGGATTGGGAACAGTGTGGCATTGTCCTGAAGGGCGCTGGATTGAGATGTCAGTGATGTTTAATGACACGTCACTTGGAGAATAACTCTGTCCTCTTCTCTGGGCTTCATTTCTCTCTTCTGAAGAGACTTGGTTGGACTTGATTATTTCTATCAGAGATACATAGGACTTACATTATAATGCATACATGCATTAGTCATTTACCTGATTTTAATATTTCATTGTTTTAGGGGAATACTTATTCTAATACTACAGCATCAGTTAAGCAAAGGAATAAATACCTCTTTCTCTATAGAAGTTTATTTGCTTCATAACATTTGTCTTTACTTACTCACATAGGATTCCCCTTTTTACTTATTTTATGACTCCCCTTTTTAAAGTTTACATTGCTAACGGTAAACAGAGGGCATGTCATTGTAGATCAGGCTGTATCCACAATCTGTCAAGTCATCTCATGCTACCAAGAAGGGTTGCGAATTCATATACTTAGCTTGGGTTCCAGTTTTGCTCATAAGATAACTGTTCAGAAAGGGTTTGATGTCAGTCGATATGTATTGATTAAACCCTGTGATTGGTATAAAAAATGTGAGATGCCGCCCTTATCTTGAAGGTGCAGGCAGGTTTATTTCTGTCTCATGTAGAAGAAATTCAGCTGTATGAATGCACATGCATATCTGTTATTATGTACCAGGAGCATGTACATGTACATATTCATTTTGATCTTGCAATCATCCCATGTTATTGTTCCATTTTACGAAGGGTCGACTGAGGCACAGGGAGGTGAAGTGACTTGCCCAGTGGTCAACCAGCTAGTAGGTTGCAGAATCAGGATTCCAAGCGAGGCAGTCTGGCTCCATCCTGTGCTCTTAACCCACATGTTATCCTCCCTCCTGGCCTGGTGTGGGAAACCAGGCTTCTTCTGTCTTCTCTGCCATCTTCATCCTCTTTGCACGCAGCAGGATGGGAGAAGATGGACACACCTTTCTCTTTATGGAATTTTCCTAGAAAGCACACTTCCTAGAAATAGCACTTTTGGGGCGCCTGGGTGGCTCAGTGGGTTAAGCCGCTGCCTTCGGCTCAGGTCATGATCTCAGGGTCCTGGGATCGAGTCCCACATCGGGCTCTCTGCTCAGTAGGGAGCCTGCTTCCCTCTCTCTCTCTCTGCCTGCCTCTCTGCCTACTTGTGATCTCTCTCTGTCAAATAAATAAATAAAATCTTTAAAAAAAAAAAAATAAAAAAAAAAGAAAAGAAAAAAGAAATAGCACTTTTGCTCTTTCTTTGGCCCAGATGTTGTCACATGTCAACACCTAACTGCAGAGAAGGCGGAAGGTATGCCCGTAATAGGGAGTCCATTTTACTAACACAGAAGGAAAAACAGATTTGGGGAATCAGGCTCTGACACATTTCCGAAACTGATTCTTCATTTGGAGTTCATTTCTTTATGCTTTGGATAGTAAGTGCCAGGAGCTGTAGAATCCAGAGCTAGAGGATGACTAAGGCGAGAAACTAAGTAAAGCTCAGCATCTAGAGGAGGATAGCAACTCATAATGCAAAGTGGGGCAGAAGGCATGATGGAGACATATTGCCAAGGTCCTATCTCTACATGGGTGGGACAGGGAGGAGGGTTTCAAACCTGACGGCAGACTTCAAGGTCATACTTAAAAGTTAATACAGATGTGTAAAGAGGACCATAAAGATTATTCATGGTGTTACCCAGAAATGACCATGATTAAGATATTAGTGTGTGCTTCAGCTTACTACTTGTAAAGACTAGCCCCTGCTCTACGTAATCATAGATTCCTTGGGAAAGCCTATCTTTCCTACCAGACTGAGTGTTTTTAAGGGATGACCTGCCTCCCTAGTGTCATGGCCTTTATCAAGTACTTACTACCATTGTTCTTAACATTTAACCGTATGATTTAATGTCTATACCCTTCTTAGACTGTAAACACCATAGCAGTAGCAACAGTGACTTTCTGTTTGGTTTTTGCTTTCCATCGTTTTCTTGGTGTGTCGCATAGATATGGTACAAAGTAGGGTCTATAAATATTTGTTGAAAGTAATTTCCAAAATATTACCAAGATGGTAGGCACATTCTAAACCAGCCTTTTTTCTTCCTACAGTGACAACAGGAAGAAAAGCCATGACCATTGTACTTTCATTTATGTTTTTTGCTAAACCATTCACATTTCAGTAAGTACCTTTTAATTCAACAAGTTTCTCTACTTGTAGATACCTGGTTTCGTATTTCCTCCTAAGCAGACTTAATTTCTTAAAAAAAAAAAAAAAAGTGTTTCATCTAGAGCCCTAGTTTATTGATGTGTCTTCTGCTATTTCAGAAATTTAATTATTTTGAAGAAATCATATTGTACGTTTAAATTGCCTAACCAGAGTCCCAATGCGATTGTGACCCCATTTCCAATATAAATGAATGTGAGTGATGTCTTGAGATTAAAGGATTCCACCTTGCCCTGATACATACACACATACATATGAAACCATTTATATATACGCATAGTTTTTAAAATTATTTGTCATCCTCTCCCACAAAGGATTTGAGGTAGAGAATTATGCTGTAAGTTTATTTAGTTTATGGCTTCCTATAAAACATTGACTGTTTTCTCAGTTGTCTAGTATGCGTTTGAAATCATATCATTTGAATTTATGTTGCTTAGTAATTGAGAAGATTCAAACCTAGAAATTATCATTGTGTAAGCTTAAAGATAACCACAAGATAAATTTCAGTCTGTATTGTTTTCTATAAATCAGTTTCTCTTTCCCTAAATGCTAGGTAACATTACAGCAATCTATGTCAGTTCCCCTACTTTCTCAGCATGTGCAACTTTTTATCTCCTACGTGCTACCCAATTGGGATAAACCTCCGGACTGCCATCGCAGATTGACGTACTCGGTGCTCTAAGTATACTCTTAGATTATTGTTTAGGACATGGACTTGAACTTGCTGTTATCTTCAAAGTTCAGATGACCTACATTTAGGATTTTGTAAAGTCTCTCTGTAGATACTTAACATAAATGAGATGGAATTCTATCTAATCTGATCTAATAATACCATTTTTTATTTTAATGCCATTGTAGGCCTCCGATAGCAAAATTTTATTTTATTGCAGAATTATTGTGAACTTATCACCAAGTTCTGTGGTTCACAATAAATTGTTACCTTGATGCTAATATTTTTTCCTTCTTTCTCTTCTTAGGTATGTGTGGTCTGGTTTGTTAGTCGTCCTTGGTATATTTCTCAATGTTTACAGCAAAAATATGGATAAAATAAGACTGCCATCACTATATGATCTGATAAACAGAACAGTGGAAATGAGGAAGTCAAGGACGTTGGCACAAACTGTATAGGCAGTAATTCATCCTACTTAAAATAGAATTCTAAGGGAACAATCATCAAATAATTAATTTTCCAAAGGGATTGTTATAAAAACCAAAGGATCTGAAGGCATGCTCTCCGTTTGTGGATGGGTCAGCTATGAAGTCAGCCTCTTTCACAGAGCACTTGTTTAACTGTGTGACTTCTGAAGCAGTCAAGAGAGCCGCATCTGCCACACCTTAGAATAAAATGTCAGTGTGAAGGACTAATTCTTAGCATTCTGTTGAGAATTTCACTGGAAATGGACCATGTTGCAAAACTAATTGGATATCATTATGACATTTCAAAGAAATTGATATAGTAATATCAATTTAGATTGTTTGGTCTTTGTTCATTTTGGTGGTATTATTTAAATGATTCTCTGTTATAAGAGTGAACAGATGATTTAAAGTCTAGAAAGAATAACTTCATTATAAATAAAAATTATTCTGTGATTTTTTAAAATAAATATGTTGTTAGAATTTTGTTATGAAGAGGGAAGTGAAGGCTTTCCCTTTTGTTATGAAGAGGGAAGTAAAGGCTTTTTGGTAGTAAGGCTTTATGTAAACTTCAAACCTTAGGCTTTTCTCTGATCATTTAAAAGTATTCTTTAGAGAAAACATGATTTAAGTTTTCTGTGGAATATAGACCATCTAACAAAAGGAATCATCACCCTGCATCCTGTAAGTATGTATCACAAGAAAAACTTGTTACTATCCATCAAAGAAGTGCTAAAAGATTTAATGATTTGGATTTTTTAATTAAAGAAAAAATAATTCATGTCTCAAATTATAATTAAATAATAAAATTATCATAGTTTTTCTCATAAAACTGAAATTTAATTTGACAGCTTGAAGATTAAATAGGGTAAATGTAAGAAACACAAGTAGATTTTAGCAAATTTGTGTAATAGGTAGTTTGCAGTTTTGAGTCAAAACTCATAAAGCTTTTGGCCTTTAATGTTTTAGCAGTGAGGTTTGGAATTGCTTCCAGTGTATTAAAAAAATCATCTCAGTCTTCATTTTCAGTATAAGTGATTCTAGTTTTAAAACAGCTTAGTTTCTGCCTTAGTGATATCACTTACATTTTGTGAGAATGATATACTTGGAATATTTAATCTCATTCTTAAAATTCCATTGTATTCCGATGGTGACTTTACTAGTAGGTGCATAGGTGGGTACAACAGAGTACAAATCCTATAATAATTTAAGGATTTAGCATAAGGAATTCTGACTGATTTTCGTTTGTCATATATTAAAATACTGTGAGGGTATTTTTCCCCAAGTGGTGATTATATTTATGTTTCCGTATTTTGAAATGAAAGGAATCTTAGTTGGTATTTTACTATGCCTTCTTAAACTCTTAAAATGGTAAGGACTTGTGCTTTAAAAATGATTTTCCAGGTTCTTGATAAAAGATTATGATGTTAACTTTTCAAAGCATCCTTTTATGCCCACTTTTTTTTTTTACCTTTGTTAAGAATTCTTCCTCCCACCCCCCACTTTCAAGCAGTTTAACAGTGCTCAAAAACTGGTTTGCCAGCCTAACCGTTTATACTCCCATTTGCTTTTTTTTTTTTTTTTTAACCTCCCATCAAATGAAGGTGAACCTCATCTCACTTATTTGTGTCCATGGAGTACTCTTCTTAATGAATAGTGTGAAACCCAATAATTGCTATAGTAAAGGAAATCAACATTTGAATATATACTTTGTGTCACGTTTTATAATAGCATTCATAAATCTTATGTGATCACAACAGAAATATAATAAATATAATTAATTAATAAGGGAATTAAAATAGTAATCTCTATAATCACTAAAATTTAAGTGCTTATTAGGCACTGTTATAAGTGAAATATTCAATAAATTATTTAATTCTCACAACATCTCTATGAGGGCAGGTATTGCCCTCATTTTACAGATGAGGAAGCTGTGGCCGGTGGGATTAGGCGACAGTTGCTAACCTTATATGGCTGGAAAGAACCAGAGCTGTTTGTCAAGCAGCCTACTCTGAGAGTCAGGCTCTTAATCAACTTTGTAGCCTCTCTAAGATGATGTGATTATGTTCACGGTTTTGCAGATACAGAGAGGACCAGAGTAAGTACTTAGCTCACGATTAACTGGATTTCAAACCCAGTTCGGTCACACCCCAGAGTGCATTTTCTGTCTACCGTACCCCACTTTGAGCACAGAAGTAGCTCAAAGTAATATAATAGAAGATGAAATATTTTTAGTAAAGAGTTTGAGAGACATTAATGAATATACAAGGATTGGAACATTAGTTAAATGCAGATACATGTCTTTGTTTAAGCAATATGTACATATAAATTGTTTCTTCAGCGGTGTTCATATTAGGTGTCTATCACAGAGTAGGCACCCAGTAAATACCTGTGTTATACACGACTAGTGATCAAAGAATACTATTAGCCCAAAAACTACACTGGACAATATATTCTGAATTCTGCCACCTTCTCTCCCCTTTTTTGGTATAACCAGTGCAACAAAGTAACAGCAGAAGAATCTGGTGTCTCCCGTGGATTACCGTATTAGATTTTACCTGGATGGATGTAAGCCGGCCTAGCCAGAATCCTCAGTAAGGCCAACTTGTATAATAAGTTTCCTTGGTTCCTGGGAAGGACCTTCTCATGTTGGGGGTTTCCCAAGTAACAGGCATGTCTTTGATATTCATGGTGGGGCCCCAGATCGTTCCAAAGTAAGGGCTGGCCATGCTGGAATGACCAGCTATGGAGTTGGGGCTTTGAGCATCATGATGTCAGTCCGACCTCCAGAGAAGAACAGGGTTTGTGTCATCAGTGATTCAGCCATCAAGGGTCTGTAGTGAGGCTTTATAAAAATGACATAGGAAGGCTCAGGAGAGCTTCTCAGGTTGGAGATCCACATTGATGTGCCTGGTGGGTGATGTGTCCTGAGGACATGGGAGCTTAATGTTTGTAACCCGCCCAGACCCCACCCTCAGGGGCTCTTCTTCTGTCTTGTCCTGATTCAGAAGCTTCATAACAAAGTATAGCACTTCCCTGAGTTCTGTAAATTATTCTGGCACCCTAGAACCTGACCCTCAGGGCATAGTAGGGACTGCCCTATTTGTACCCGGTTGGTAACAGAGTGGCCTGGGATCCTCAGAGCTTGCAGCTGGTTTTGGAATTGAAGGCAGTCTCCCGGAAACTGCCTACAAAACTAGACCGAATCTGGGTTTTCAGAACTGCACTGCTGGCTTTATGGTGAACAGATGTTTTCAAATACTGTGAGCATTCTCTGGGCGATCCTCTCAGTCTCTCAGTTTATCTCACTTTGCGATAAAAAGTGATTTTTATCGTAAATCCACTTCACATTCTCGATTCGTCCTGATCAAAGAGCATGGAATTCTAGAAAAATTTGACCAGGATAATAGGCCAGTAAGAGGGCTTAGCATAATGAAAATATTTTTGCATTCCAGTATCGCATTTGCCCTTTAAAATTATCAAATTATCACGTTATGCATATGATGCCCAAAACCTTTGTGTGCTTACTTCCTAAATAAGCAGATGACAGGTTTGTTTTTTCCCATTATGTGTTTGAGCAAAAAATTTTTTTCCTATTTTCATTAACTCTGCTTTCCATGGGTCCCTATTAAAAGTTCTTATACTTGCCCATTGAGCCAACCGTCTTAATGTTTTTAACAAAGAGTGTAGCATCACTGACTTGACTGCACTATTTTTGCTTTAACATAATTTACTCACCCATTCTCACTGGGCACATATGAGCCACGCACTATACTAGATGCTGAGGTTGCCAAAAAAAAACAAAAAACAAAAATACTCTTAAGGAACACCCATTCTAAAGAAGATTTACTGTGATTGCTACATAAAAATACATGAAACTATGTTGTTTTCTTCAGTCATAGATATCTTACTAGCCTTAAGTTGTTGCAAAATAATTCCCCATAGTGGTAGTGTTTCCAAAACTTAAATGTGCATATGAGTCACCCAAGGATCTTCTTTAAAAATATTTTAATTTGATAGGATTGTGTATGCTCCTGCTGCTGGTCTGTGGACCACACTTGAGTATCAGAGTCTTGGAGTGCCAGATCCATTTCCTGTTTTTGGTGTCGGGACATCTTAAACTCCTTGAACAACTTCTACCTGATTCCCCTCCATTTGCTTTCCAAACTTCTATTCTGTGTGACCTAACACTAATTAACATCTCTCAGTCTCTTTGTTCAAACCGACCAAAGATCTCACCATGGTGCAGAGTTGCTAGCATAAGTGAAAAGAGTTCTTTAATCATTGTAGGTGTATGAAAGATTTAATATTCATTACTTTCTCCATAAATGTTACTTTTTTAAAAATCTTCACAAAACTAAGATAAACCCATAATTTCCTACCAGTCATGGTCTGTTGTTTTAATTTCATGGCATGTAGTTAGAATACTTTTTATGCTATTTTGTAGTGACATTATGAAGAAAATGTTCACTTCAGTGATTTACTCCTGCTTCAGAATGAACTGTGTATTACAAGGGGTTTGGGAAGTAGGACTTAACACTTAAGGGATTCTTCTGAGACTTTAATCACAAAAATGTGTTTTATTAAATATCTTAATCCTGTGATACCCCCAAATTTCTAAAACATAATTAATTAGTCAATTTTAATCAGTTTAACACAATTGATAAGATTTAAATAGATGAAATAAGTAAAATGTGGATAATTATTCACAATAGATAATGATAGAAATGAGACCTAGGAGTCATTATTATAGATTTCCTTGCAAGATTCATCTCCCCTTTTTTTTTTCTCCTAATGCCAGTCACAATGAAAGGAATAATAAAAAGCAGATGAGTTCAAGTGTATATTGTGCTTTATTTCTGACTCAACAAAATAGGAACATTTGGGGATTGTTTTTTTTATATGTTCTGGAAAAAAGCATATATCTTAATTTTAATTGCATAGGATTTTTTTTGTATGTGTGGGTGTATGTATAACATACATACATACATACACCCACACACACCCCCACTCAGGGATGACTCAGAAATTCAGGTAATCTTTTCTCTAGTTTCTAACCACATTTTAATTGATATAATGTTAGTATGCAGTATATGCCATCTTAGTGATGTAGGAAAGATATTTGGGTCGAAGCCAATGGCCGAGAAAGAATTCTTGAGACTTCTTTGGTGCAAAAAGGTGGTTTTATTAAAACACAGGGACAGGACCCGTGGGTAGAAATTGCTGCACTGGGGTCATGAGGCGTAGCTGATTATTTACATTCAAGTTGGGAGGGGGTTAAGAATAGCGTTAAGTCTCTAAGGAATTTTGGAAGCAAGGTCTCCAGGACCTTGAGGTGGCTAGCTATCATTTATTACTGTCCAATAAAACCTTAGTCATGAGACCCTTCAGATGTATAATGGTGAGTCATATGCTTGGGGATGATGGCCCACATATTTTCTTGGGGGACAGAGATAAAGGAAGTTTCCAAAGGAATTTTTATATATTAAAGTAGACTTTGAGGGTCATGGGTGTTGGGCTAAGACTGCCTTTTGCCCTTAGCAAAATATTACCAAGGCAGCTGAGTTCCCAGAGGAATGTCACTCTGCCTGTTTCAAGGATTTGTAAATGGGCTGTAAGTAATAATGAAATTTAAAGTTTCTTTTGCCTTTGTTTCCCACATTATCAGGACTGTTTTCATATCTGAACAACTCATGAAATCAAAGAAGTTGATAGCAATATCTGCTCTTAAGGTTTGCTCTAATAGGATGGGGTTGTGGTGGGGGTAGTTTACTGTAAACTGCCCACAAACACATCCATAGCCAGTCAAGCCTATCATTTTTTTTTTTTAATTTTATTTATTTGAGAGAGAGAGAGCGTGAGAGGGGGAAGGAGCAGAGGCAGAGGGAGAAGCAGACTCTTCTCTGAACAGGAAGCCCGGCAGGGGGCTCCATCCCAGGACCCTGGGACCACAACCTGAGACGAAGTCAGGCACTTAAGTGACTGAGCCATCCAGGTGTCCCTCAAGCCTATCTTTAAACCACTAAGAATTGTGGGATTCAGAAGAGGCTTGCACCGGGGGAGTGTGGTGCCGCTGCCGAGGGGACTGGTTCACGGAGCTAGTGTGTGGTTGTGGGACTAGTTCAGATGGTGCCAGACACCAGCTGACAGTCACACGCTGAATAAAGAAACTCATTTTCCAGCGTCCCTGCTATCTCATAAATCCTCAAAGTTACTCTCACTGGCATATATTTAATTATTCACTCCATTCTTAGCAGTTTGCCATTCTCCTAAAACACAGGCATGAGCAGTTTTTTTTGGGGGGGGGGCTGTTGTTTGTTTGTTTCCCCTTAATTCTGAGGGCTTGTCTATTTACAAAGTTTCTAAGATCTAATAGTTTATTTTTTCCTTCCCTCTAGGGCTCTTATAAGCGATGTCGGTTCTGCTTTTGTCTCACATATCCCTGAGCTGTTCTTTCACGGCTTCCTTCTCTTTACTGTCTTCTTTCTTGCTTGGCTCAGAGACTCTCAATCTGATCTTTCTACCTGTTCTTCATCTACCCAACCTACACTTTATCCCATGCAGTGTAGTGTTGTTTTTCTATATTCCAACTATTACATTTTCATACCTAATACTTCCACTTGGATTTTTCTAATGATTTCTTGGTTTTGCTGGATTTAGCAGTATTTTTCCTTATTACATTTATCCTGGTTATTTTAAATTCCTGAGTTCTCTGAATCATTCTGTTTCTGATGTTTGTTTTACAGCGATTACACACCTTTGTATAGGCATTAGCAGTGTCCTGTTCTCCCCGCTGCCCCCTGCCAAGCCTTCTCGTTATCTACTACACCCCAGTCCCCAACATACAGCTCTCCCTGCACACTGTGCCCCCACACACAATGCACCCCCCTCCTTCCCACGCCATGCCATACACACACACACCCTTTTCTCCTTCATACTGAAAGGCTTAAAACAATCTTAGTCACCCCAGGACACCTCATTTTTTGCTTTTGTTTTTGTTTTTTCCTAGAATCCATATGTTTATCTATCTGCCTATCTCTCTCTCCTGTGATTTTCTCAGGGTTGTTTTAGAAGAAGCCAGCAGTCTATGCTAGTTCACCATCTTGATAGGAGCCAAAACCAATTTAAAAAGTTCTTACTTGTCCTACTGTTTCACTGATTTGCCATTGCAGTGGTTCTCTAATTTGCCATTGCAACCCATATAAATGATAGTTGGTTGGCTGCTATTTTGATTCGATTTATTTTAGAAATACTAGCTCATTTACCAATTTAAATTTAGAAAAATTCAAATTTGAGCAGTAAGATTTATAATGCTTAACAATTTAAAGATCTCAAATATTTTGGAAGGAAAACTAAGTAATGGAAATATAGAAATCAGTCAATAATAATCTTAAATTTTATATTAGATAAGATTGTTTTAATCCATATGCATAATTGTTTGAAATTGGAAAACGTTCCTACACCTAAAGCCTTGATTATTTGAGATGATACTGATTCATATACCTAATAAGATTCTCCAGTTGTGCTGCTGTCTAATGCACAGTGAAGGAATCATCACTTGTACAAAATCCTGGGAGACGGGAAAGGCAGAGATCATTTCCATTGTACAGACTTGGAAATAGGCCTCCTCAAGATAAATGTACCTTAAGTTCACATGTAATAAGAGACAGAATAGACCCAAATCCAAGTGTGTGTTACTCTGGATCCTAATGCCTGTCTGATAACCCATTCCTGAAACGCTACTCTTTCTAGCCACCGCACCACCAGATGAAGCTTGGTATCCTCTTCATTGTTTCTTTGTCCTCCTCCAAAGGACTTAATGCTGTCTTCTTTCTCTGGCCCATTTAACACTGAGCAAGACTTTTTCCAAGGAAGGGACTCTATGGACAATTCTGCTGGTTTACTTATTAACCCATTTCAGGAGACTGGTCAGCTCAACTAGGCTTTAGAGGGATGCCTGGACAGTGGTGAAAAAGGGGATTTTCTTCCTGTTGCCCCTGCTTAAGTAAATCCTCCTCCTCATCAGTGAGATGCCTAACGTTACAATAGGCACTTCGAGTAGACTACCAGCAGGTAATGGGACTCAAACACAGGGAGAAGTTTTACGGACAAGTGGACTCAAAGGACTAGTCAGAATGTGAATCTTAGAAATATTGAGCATGGAACCAAAGAAAGTATGGTCAAGGTTGAGAAGACATCACGGGGTAGAACACATGGCAGAAGCTGAATCACAAGGGAAAAAAAAAAAAATAGAGAATGTAGGTGCCAGGATCAGAGGAGAATGAAGTGGAATATGACTTGCTAAGCTGTGAACTCGAAGGTCCATTTGTCTCCGCGAGCAGGAGATCCCGAAGGGACTAAGTCTAAAGCTGGGGTAGGGATTAAAGGTCATCAACAACAAGAATTTCAAAAATATGACACACAAAAGCCAGATCAGAAGTTATGCTTTGATGATTTTATGTGACTCCTCTATGTTAACTCAAAACAATGTCACCACCATAAGAAAGTGAAGAATCAAGAATCTAGAATTTGCAATCAATATTTCTGAATTATTGTCAGGAATGTGATGGGATTTAACATCAGTTGCTTGATTTTACTGTATTTCACCTGCCACATTGAAAAATAGATAATTCCAAGCCCATTCACCACAGAATTGAAATTTCTTTCTTATGACAGTTTTGTTAATAAGTAGTATATAATTTGAAATTATATTAAAAAGTCAAATAACATTAAGCTTTTCTAAGCATACAACTTCAATATTAGTATGAATTGACTTATCTTCCAAATAGAAATGAATATTCAAATGAGGTGGCTATAATCTCAGAAGGCTTCATTAGAACCATATGAACAGGGTCGCCTGTGTGTCTCGGTTGTTAAGTGCCTGCCTTTGGCTCAGGTCATGGTCCCAGGGTCCTGGGATGGAGCCCTGCTTTGGGCTCCCTGCTGGGCAGGAAGCCGGCTTCTTCCTCTCCCACTCCCCATCTTGTGTTCCCTCTCTCCCTGTGTGTGTCTCTGCCAAATAAATAAATAAAATCTTAAAAAGAAAAAAAAGAGAGAACCACATGAACATAGACTTTTCCTGGAGAGCAGAGATGGTCATGAATGGTTCATGTTCTATTTTAAAGTGACATTGACTCATATTAATAGTGCCATCTGGACTAACGACTTTTCAGAAAGGTTAATAAATAACAATCCATGAACCCACATGTCCCTTCCACTGAAAAGTATGAGAAGTATTCAGTCCCTTCCACTGAAAAGTATGAGAAGATATACATATTTACTACAATTATTACAATTACAATTATAATAAGCAATGAGAAAATCATAAATTTTTTAGTGAAATCTGTTGACCCAAATGTCACATTGCTTCATCTATTCAACAAATGTATATTGAGCAATTTGAAAGACTCCAGAATATTTATAGGATATATAAATGGCATAGCTCCTTCACTCAGTTATCCCACAAGAGAGACGCAGGCCTAAAGTTATGGTATAAAAATTTCTATAATGTGACAATAATTTCTGTGATTTAAATACATATGAAATGTTCAGAAAGACTTTCTAAGAAGTGGTATTTAAGCAGTGCAAGTAGGAAATTATGAGGACTAAATAAGCACTCAGAAATTGGTGTTGGAGAGAATGGAACCAATGTCAGAGATATTTAGGAGGTGATTAATATGCGATTGGAAAGGAGAGGAAGAATTATAGGATAATTTTTGGTTACAAAATAACTGACCAGTCCTCGTTAGAAGTGCAAACTTCACGAGGAGCAATGAAAGAAAGAAATTGCCACAGACGGGGGAAAGGCAAGGAGACAGGACAGGTAGGCTGCCTTGGATACCTGAACAGAAAAAGGACAATAGTGAAAAAACTCATGAAATCTGAATGAACTTTGTAGTTTAGTCAATAATGTCAAACCAGTCCCAAATAGTGAGTTTGCTAAGTGTTTTGTTTGACAAATATGTTAATACTAGAAGAAGCACATGTGGGATTTGCCTGTACTCTAACTCTTCTAGCAAATCTGAAATTAATTCAAAATAAAAGAATAAAAATAGAAAGTTCCTATCAAAGATACCACCAAGAGAGGAAAAGTACAGTAGTCCTTGGAGTGGGAGAATGAATTTGCCACACATATAAATAATCAAAAATAACTTGTATCTAGAATATGAATAGTTTCCTTTTTTAAAAGATGCATTTATTTGTGAGAGAGCATGGGGCAGTGGGGAGGGAAGAGGCAGAAGGAGAGAGGAGAAGCAGACTCCCTACTGAGCAGGGATCCCCATGTGGAGCTCTATCGCACAACCCTGAGATCATGACGTGAGCCAAATTCAGGAGTCAGATGCTTAACCAACTGAGCCACCCAGGTGTTCCTGAATAGAGTTTCTATAATCACGAAGAAAAAGGACAGCTCTGTTAAGCTAACTGGAATTTAAATTAAAACTTGGAGGGGAAAAAAAAAAAAAAGGATAGCCCAACACAAAACTTAGGAAGAGACTTGAGGCATTTTACTGAAGAGGATAGCCTAATGGCCGTTCAATAGAGGAAAAGATGCTCAACCTCAGTAGTCAGCAGGGAAATACAAATTTCACCTGAAGTGAAAATCTACAAATGAAAAAAGTCATAACAACTACATATTGACAAGCATGTGGCAGAAAAGAAATTGTCATATACTGTTGGTAGAAATGTAAATTAATAAAGCCAGGTCAGAAAGCTACCAGGCGTTATCTACCAAATTTGAATATACAGATATCCGTGACCCAGAAATTCCACTCATATGTACACATAACAGAAACGTGTGCACCTGTCTATCAAAAGACAGAATATTCAGAGAAACGTCATTCCTAAAAGCAGAAACTGAAAGCCACCCAGATACAGTAGCCACCCACAATAGAATGGAAAGGGGGGGGGGATAGTATATACATATAAATGGTATGAAAATAAATTTCAAACGAATAATGTTTCATGAAAAAACTTAGTACGAAAGAACATAAACTATATGATTCCATTTATACAGATGTCCCCCAAAAAGGCAAAACAAAACTATGATGTTTAAATGTTTTGGTGGTAAAATTATCTAGGAAAGTCAAGAAGTGATTTAAAAACTTGTATTTGGGGGATAAGGAAGGGAGGAGGGTGGCAGGAGGGGGTGGGTATGGTGTTTGCAATGTTCTGTTGCCCTATGTGATGATTTCATGGTGTGCCCTAAAGCACTGAGCTGTATAGTTTTATTTGATGTTGTTTTCTGTATGTGAGTCTTACATTCCACAATGAAACCGTTTTCTAAAAGAGGAAATGGGGGGAAAGCAGAAAACATACTCTTTAGAAGATGACTCAACAGCTCACTAAAAAGTGGGGCATCTTAGACCAACCCATGCTTTATTCCTTTGCCTTAAGTCTCATATTCCTCTTTCAGTGAAAAATTCATTCCTTCATTTTAGACTAAATCAGACATTTTTAATAAAACATAAGATTTTCTTTTAGTGGTGCCTTCTCCTTATCAGAGTATCTTTAGCAGGCTCAAGGTGCACATGAAAAGTTGTTTCTTGCTTAATGACAGCAGCTGATTAAATGGGTGTAACTTACACACACACCCCTACCTTTAAATACATATTTATTTTTTAAACCCTCCTTCAAAGACAGTATATTTGATTTGAAGGGAAGTAGTCAGTCATTAAGATACTTTTTCATCACATATTGCATTAAGTGTTTTCCATTTAGAAGACAGATCTAAAACACCAGTCTTATCATTCTTCAGTTTGCAAATTAAGTATAAAATCCTGCCAGTGTTGCATTCATTAGAATAAAACAGTCTTGGAAATTAAGCACTAATTTCCCCCTCAAATGGCCATTTCTGGCTTTTTTCTTTCTAATTACCCCTGTAATGAAGTGGCCAGTATTATGGTAGGAAGTGATTTCAAAGGCAGCAATTTCTTCTTATGAATCATATACGTTATTTCTCCCCTAATGTGAGTCAACCCCAGTTATAGAAAATGCATGTGCAAACTCCCATCTCTGCTGAGACTAAAATCGTTTTTGGAATAGCAAATCATACTTGCAGCTCCAAGAGTAGGCTTTCAAGCATTTCACTAAAGCAAAGAGAACGGAGAAAGTCATTATATTTTCACTACGAGATCATTTCTGATCACTCTAATCTGTTGCTCTCAGAAGCAGATTTTCAATATCTTAAAACACTGCTAGGTTAATAACACATCTGGCAAGGATAACGTATCAAAATAGATGTGAGAAAAGGCACTTAGAAAACTATAAAGCACTATAAAAGGATTAATTTCTGTTAAGCTGTTAGTCTGAGCACGTCCTCTACTATTGATCATGCCATTCACTCTGCTTCTAACACAGTTTCCCCTTTTTGCTTTCCTTAAAAGTGAGGCTTCCCCAAAATATCTTGCTTTCACAGTTAAAAAAGAATTTCTCTTTTAACTTTGATTCTATTCCATGCAGACTTCAGGTCATTCTATGTCCCCTTAGAGTTATTTTCCATCAAATGATTAAAATGTGGTAGGGGTGCCTGGGTAGCTCAGTTGGTTAAGCATCTGCCTTCTGCTCAGGTCATGATCCCAGAGTCTTGGAACTAAACCCCGCATCGAGCTCCCTGCTCTGCTTCTCCCTCTCCTTCTGCCTGCTGCTCCCCCTGCTTTTGTGCACTCTCTCTGTCAAATAAAATAAAAGCTTTAAAAGAAAATTTGATCAAGCAGGATCACCTAGCTGACTCCACTGTTTAAGTATCTGACTCTTGCTTTCAGCTCAGGTCATGATCTCAGGGTCCTGCTGGGATAAAAAAGCCCCAGCATCAGGGCCCATGCTCAGTGAGGATTCTGCTTGAAACTCTCTCTCCCCCCTGGACACACACACACACACACTCTCTCTCCTAAAAAAAAAAAAAAAAAGTGGTCAAGCAAATGTGGTCAAGCATGGCTTCTAGACTATGAATTGCATGCGGTAACCTTAGATTCATGCACCAAACTTTCAGCTGTCCTATTAAACTGGTTTTGAGATCATTTACTCCAAAACAAAGAGTGGTAACTAGGCACTCCATTCTTTGGTATCAGTGCTACCAAGTTGAAATGGGAGTGGTAGCATTCAGAGATAGGTTTTGTCTATTTGAAATGGAGCAGTGCTGACGTTTGCAATGAACTGTCACGACTGAGATTTTTCTGATGAAAAAATAAAGAAAATAATAATAGTGACCATGGCAATCCCTAGATTGTATATTAGGCTATCTTATCATTGCCGTACGTGAGAAATTGATAAACTCTTACCGAGCTGAAGGTACCACAGCCAGTTGTAGTTTGGTAACAGATGGGAGAAATCAGCATCCATCATGAATATTTCTGGATCCATCTGGCCCCTCATTTCTCCCCAGGGGTCTTTCTTTTCCTATAGCTTTCATTGATCAACAGTGTATTCACTGAAAGTTCATGGGAATAAAAAATGCAACCTGGTTGGTCCTTGAAAAACCTCTACCGCTAACTAAAAAAATTCAAACTGTGAATACTTACTATTTTTACAAAATAATTTAAATTTTATGAAGACATTCTTTTTTCATTTTAAGAAAACTGATCTCCTCGGGGTGCCTGGGTGGGTCAGTGGGTTAAGCCGCTGCCTTCGGCTCAGGTCATGATCTCAGGGTCCTGGGATTGAGCCCCGCATCGGGTTCTCTGCTCAGCAGGGAGCCTGCTTCCTCCTCTCTCTGTCTGCCTCTCTGCCTACTTGTGATCTCTGTCTGTCAAATAAATAAATAAATACAATCTTAAAAAAAAAAAAAAACCAGATCTGCTTAAAAAGGTGACTCAATCTTTGGCTCAAAATATGGTATTGTAGGACAATTATGGTGGCAGTAAAAAGATCTGGTTGAGATCTGGTTGAGAAAAAGGAGAAGGAAGGGAAAGATGAATAAAGCACAAATGAAGCTATTCGGTGTGAAACTCCACACTGAATACATGCCATTGCAAATTTGTCAAAACCCATAGGACTAGGTATCACAAAGAGTGAGCCTTAATGTAAACTATGAACTATAGTTAATAGTGGTGTATCAGTTAGATACTGATACATTAATTGTAACAAATGTAACACTATGGAAACTTGTTAATAATAGGGAAACCATGTGTAGGTTAGTGGGGGTGAGGGTGAGGGCATGGGAGGAGGAGTTGGGTGCATATATGGGACACTGAATACTACCTGCTCAATTACTCTGTGAACCTAAAACTATACTAAAAAATAAAAAACCTATTAATTATTTTTTGAACAAAATAAAATAGGGAGTGAAGAAGCTAACCATTGAAGACAAGGAATACCCTAATCTCTTACTGGAGATCTGAGAGTAAATCCACAGCCCTCAAGTTTTTCGCTTCGAGATAGTATAAGTTACTCTTAAAATTAAAAGACTTGGAAATAGAAATAAAAAATAACAACTTTTTTGAAGTTTTACAATGCCTATATTCACCTGAACTGTATCAGAAAAATAAAAATAAAGAGAAATCCGTTACCTATCATTAAGGTATTTTTTTTCATTAAGGTATTTTAGTAAAGATTAGACATTCTAATTAAAAGAGATTTGCTTGCTTATGAAAAATTGAGGGGGGGAGAATGTGGAAATAGAAAAAAGTTTAAATCTTAAAATATGTATATACGACATTTGTGGAACAAATCCGTAATGACAAGGACAGTAAAGACAAAGACTCACCAACCCAATACTGAGAGGTTTGGCAGAGAAGCAGTGTACACAAATAATTGAAGATCACTAACAGCGAAGGGAGCTCCAAGAGCTGCAGGTAGTTCACTGCAGCTAAAACTGATTTCAATTAGGGTTAAAATGCAGAAGGGGATGGGGAAAGTTTGGGGTTGGGTTTTGCCCTTTGGGAGTGGGAAGTCATTGTGTGGCTTGCAGCTGGAAGCAACAAGATTCAACAGTGTGCTTTAGGAATGACTGGGGACAGAATTGGAGGGGGAGGGGACTCATGAGGAGATGTACCAGAATAACACAGATTAGACTTGATGAGGTCTATGGTAAAGGGATATGGAGGAGGGGAAGACTGAGAGGTATAAAGGAGGCAGCCCAATAAGACTGAGAGGCGGCTTGGGTGGGAGAAGGTGGGGAAAGCACTTGAGATGACTCCCTATGACATGGAGAACATAGCAGGAACAGGGGAGGTGCACAGCACAGTGTTGGGAAGGCACTGAATTGCTCGTGGGGCATGGTGAGATTTCGTTTGCCTTGGGTCATCTGGGTGGCACTGTCCAACAAGAAAGAAATGGATTTATGGCTCTGCAAGTCAGAACAGTCTGTGCCAAAGATGAAGTCATCAGTCTAGAGATGGTACTGGGAACAGAACACATGACATTGCCTACGAGATGTCATACACAGTGAGAAGGAAAGAGACGCAAGGACAGAACTCTGAGAAACACCCACATCTAATAGACAAGCAGAGGGAGATGACTCCACCAAGATGTTTGCAAAGACCTGAAAGGGAAGAGAGGAACCAGGAGGCTCGTGCCATGGAAGGCAAGAGAAAAGAAGTGTTATTCTCTGGTGTAGAATGATACCAAGTAGTTCCCTTCAAGATGCTTTCTCATTGCCTAGAATATTTTTAAAAGTCATAAAAGAAAATTGTGTGTCATACATATTCTAACTCTAAAATGTTAAAAATGCATCTCAGTGAAATAAATCTAATCATAATGGAGTGCCAAGTATATTCATTAAAAAATCATATCCAACTTAATAGCCATAGAGACCAAGAAAAGAAGTACTGCTAGCCTCTCTTGGCATGAGCCAAGCCTCACATCGTGGCTCCTACATTTGTGGATTCCTAAGAGAAAAAGCAAAGCAGTATCAATGTGCACTAGCCTTGGAGTCGGGGTTTAATTATGATTCCTGCCACTGGTCAGCTTAGGCAAATCCTTTAACCTATCTGAAGTCCAATAAGGGAGATAGCAAATTCTGGAAATTTAGCGTTTTGAGTATTATTTTCTTACAATCAGTTCATTTTCCTCCACTCTTTAGTACTCATTGCATACTTCCAAATACTAAAAAATCTGGTGGAGTTCTGGAGAGTAGCTAATATTTTCTTTCAGCAAAATTCCTGCTTAAAGGTATGTCAGTGTCCCTGAGATCACAGTAGCTCCCTCTCTTCCCATAAAGATTCTGGCATAAATTCTGTACAGGGTCCCATGAGCTGAGAACTACTGAACCATACCCCATTTTCAGGGCAAAAATTGGAGTGCAAATTAACCTTTTCATTCAATCTGAAATTTTTTTAAGATGAAACTTGTACAAAAACAACTGTAGGTCTGTCAACATTTTTTTTTTCATCCAGAAGCTTGTCTGATACATAGTGGAGCAAGGTTTTCATCTCCCCTTCTATCCCAGTGTTTAACACACATCTCACCACAGCTAGACGGGGACCACCTTGTTATATTCTAAGCCTGCGCCACAAGTAAAGGTAGAGTCGAAAGCCCCTCACAGCAACAAATAGGTTACTACACAACCCCATGTCCTCTCTCTGAATTACCACAGCAGGATAAGACCGGCAGCCCATTTATTACCACAGCCATTTTGGGGAAAAAGAAAGATAATTTGGCTCCTAAAAATGATGGAAACAAAATGCCTATCCCTTGATACACTAAGCTGGAATTTTGCTTGTCTTTATTTTGTTTTTCCTTTTGAACAGATTTACTGAAGAGACATCATTTACTTACAGTAAAATTTGCCCTCTCTTATACCCAGCTTTGTGGATTTTGGCAAATACCCACAGTACTGTGAAATGGAGTCTAGAAGAGCCAAAGAACACCCCTCCTCCCCAAATCTCCCCCATGCCCTTGTAGCAGACTCTCTTCTCCTGCCCATCCCAGTTCTTGGAAGCCAATGACATGTTTTCTGTCTCTATGGTTTCGTCGTTTCCAGAATGGCATTTAAAACAGAACCAAAGTATATGGACAACCTCTTAAGTCTGGCTTTTTCCCTTACGCGAATGCATCTGAAATTCATCCCTAGTGGGGCCAGTGTAAACTGTCCCCTTGCATTACAGTAATACTCCATTGTAGGACTTTGCCGCAGTTCGTCATTTCAGTTTTGATGGTCATTTGGATTATTTCCAACTCTGGCGATGTGAATAAAGCCACTGCAAACATTTATTGTATGGGCCTTTGTAAACAGAAGTTTCCTTTCCCTTGAGTACATAAATACCTAAGAGTAGGATCTTTATGCTATCTGCTAAGTGTATTTTTAACTCTAAGAAGCTTCCAAACCATTCCTGGGTGGCTCAGTGGGTTAAGCCGCTGCTTTCGGCTCGGGTCATGATCTCAGGGTCCTGGGATCGAGTCCCGCATCGGGCTCTCTGCTCGGCAGGGAGCCTGCTTCCCTCTCTCTCTCTCTGCCTGCCTCTCCGTCTACTTGTGATTTCTCTCTGTCAAATAAATAAATAAAATCTTTTAAAAAAAAAAAGAAGCTTCCAAACTATTTTCCAAGTGGTGTTCCTATCAACAGTGTACGACAGTTACAGCCGCTCTGCATCTTAACCGATACTATTACGATGTTTTCTATTTCAGCCATCCTAATAGGTGCTTAAATGTATCTCATTGTGATTTCAAGCTGCATTTCCCTAATGATTATGATGTTGAGTATCCTTTCCTGCCTTTGTCATTTATGTATCTATTGTGGTAAAGTGTCTGTTCAAATCTGTTACCTATATTTTATTGACTGTCTTTTTTATTACTGAGTTTCAGGACTTCTTTTATATCCTTTTATATCCTAGATACACATTTTTTTTAATCAGATACATGTTTTGCAAATATTTTCTCTCAGTGTTCAGCTTGTCTTCATTTTCTTGACAATATTCTTCAAAGAGCAGAAGCTTTTATTTCGATGATGTTCTTTTCCCCATTTTTTTTAAAGATTTTGCTTTTGACCACTTCCAATAAATCTTTGCCTTATCTGAGATCAAAAAAAATTTCTTCAATGTTTTCTTCTAGTTTTACAGTTTCAGATTTTACATGTAAGTCTAGTTATTTTTTTTAAGTTAGTACTTACTTAAAATGTGAGGTATGGTGTTTATTGTTTTGCGTGTGGATATTAAATTATTCCAGCACCATTTATTGAAAAGACATTCCCTTTTCCACTAACCTGTCTTTGCACTTTTGCTCAACATCTGTTTGTGTGAGTCTAATTCTGCACTTGATCCTGTTCCAGCAATTTCTGTGTCAGGTTTTTCCCCCAGTATTGCACTGTCTTGATTATTGTAACTTCAATGTAAGTCTTAAAATCAAGCAATACTAGTCCTACAACTTTGTTCTGCTTTTTCAAAACTGTCCTGTCTAATTTAGTTTCTTTGTCCTTCCATTTTAGAATAAGCTTGTCAATTTCTTTTTAAAACTGTGGCTGGGGTTGCTGGGGTGGCTCAGTCAGTTAAGCCACTGACTCTCAGTTTTGGCTCAGTCGTGAGATGGAGTCTGGCCTTGAGCTCCACACTCAGCAGGGACTATGCCTGCAGATTCTCTCCCTCTGCCCCTCCCCCACTTGAGCTCATGCATCTCTCTCTCTTTCTCTCTCAAATAAGTAAATAAATCTTTAAAAAAATCTGCTGCCAGGATTTTGATTGGGATTGAGTTGAAACTATAGATCAACTTGGGAGAAATGACATTCTAGCAGTATAAAATTTTCTAATCCATGAATATTACATATATATATATATATATATTTATTTAGGTCACCTTTGATTTCTTTTATTGGTATTTTGCATGTTGTCAGCATGTCTATCTTATACATGGTGCTAGATTTATACCTAAATATTTTTTACTTTAAGTGCTATCATAAATTATGCTTTTTAAATTTTATTTTCCAGTTGCTCCTTCCTGATATATAGAAATACATTGATTTTTCTGTATTTGTTAGAATTCTATTTTTAATTACAATATTCCCTCTGGTCATTGTATGTATTCTAGGACAGTGGACTCAAAGCTGGATAAACATAAAATTACCTATGAAACTATAAAAATACAGATTCCGGGAACCTCATCTCTCAGAAGTTGTTATTCTATAGTTCTGAGAGAGCCCTAGGAATTTATGTTGACGTTTTCCTGGCATTTCTGATCTCGGTGAGGTTTGGGAGTTAGTCTTAAGTGTTTGTGGATATAAATTAATCAACAAGCAAATATGACAAGTGACAGTTCATTTCCCATATTGACAGTACTAACCTACATTGAGTGGGCATTTTTAGCTGGATTTCTGGTGATGGATTTGCTGTGATAACTCCTTTCAGAAACCTGACTGTTTCTTTTTAACCAAGGGCATATATTTGTTGGAAATTGTGCCAGATTACTAACTGGCACATTAAATTTCAGTCATAAAATGATTCATTCAACTCATTAAGTTCCAGTCTACAGCCATGCTTGGCCAGATTAGCACAATATTGCTCACTACTTGAGCAAATTATATATGGTTTCTTTGGGGGAGAAAGCAAATAAGGGGACGCTGGCTGAAAAAAAAATACAAATTTGTTTAAATTCTAGAGTGGTTTGCTGAAATCAAGTATGGTGATGAAAGAATTATTGAGTGCAAGTGCTACAAAGTTGTATTTAATTAGCTTTGTTCAGACTCTGGGAGTCCAGACGCTGGACCATCTAAGAGCAAGGATTTCAAACTGGCCTCCGTCTGAAGGGACTGGAAGAAAGACGAAGAAAGCCACCAGGATCCTGGCATTTCCTCTGTCCCTTCTCTTCACCTACCATTTCTTGCTTTTCTCTTGCTTTCTTCCAGAAGGTTGGCTTTCTCTCTTTGCTCCCCCACCCGCAACACAGGGAGGGGAGAGAGGCAGAGAGAGAGAGAATCTTAAGCAAGATCCATGCCCAGCCTGACCGAGGAGTCAATCCCACGACCCTGAGATCATGATCCAAGACAAAATCAACAGTCAGTTGTTCAACCGACTGAGCTAACCAGATGCTCCTCTATGTCCTCTTAGTCAAGAATATCCCTAAAGAAGATCCTAACTTCTATATCTACATGACCCAGAAGTAACATCAATATCTAACTAACTAAAAAACTCTCAGGCCAGGTTATGGGATTGACCTAAATTATGTGACCACCTCTTCATACTGACTGATGGGGGCTATGGTAAATGATCCTCTGAGAAAAAGATCAAGTAAGGCTTGTCATTTTATTAACATTGGCCACATATGGGTGTCTTTGAGGAGTATCACAAAAAGTATGAATGATGACATTATAGTGATATGAAGTGTTTCTACCATGTCATTTTGTGGTGATGACATGATATGTCCCATGTAAGTGTAGATATTTTGAATTGTCTAATAAACTAAGAACAGCATTTGCTAAATAAAACTCTAATGTTTGTAAAAAAAAAAAAAAGAAGAAGAAGAAATTCTATTCTCAACACTTAAAGCTTAAATTTAATCTATCCTTTTAAACATGAGCATTACAGAAACAGAATTGCTGTAATTAAAACTAAATTACTTCTACATAAATGAGCTAACTATGTAACAGGGCCATGGAAATAAGACCATTCACATGGATTTTATACTATTTTTTTCTTCTTCCTCCCTAATTCTCAGATTACAGTGGTTTCCAGATTATACCTTAGAATTTAATCAAACTGGCCACAAAGCTTGGCATTTCAGAGCTGCTTACACCTGAAAGGGAAAGGAAGATTTCTCTATGTGACTTATCAAGTATTCTGGAAACATTAGAACCAGATTATAGACATTCTCCAGAAGGAAGTCTTGGGGGAATTCAAGCCAGACTATTAGAAGTAGAATAGAGTTTTGTCACGACATATGCTTTGCTTTAGAGAAGAGGAAATTGAGGCTGCAGAACAGAGGCTACCTTCTGTGAAGCCAGCCATGTTTGTCCACTTAAAAGCTCTGGGTAAGAGAAAAATAACAGTGGTAAGCTTTTAAAAACCAAGCCTGTTATTCTCCCTAAAGAAATGATCCTGAACAAGGTTCCTTCTGCCCATACCCTATTGTTGATTCCCACATCTATCTAGCTATATTCATCTCCTTTATTAAGCCTCTCTTCCACCATCTGGGTGTCCAAGCCTAGACTTTGTATCCACTGCTTTTAGTAGAATGCTACTTTAATCTTCAAAGAGTTATGTCAATGCTGCTGATATTCTTTTTGTTTCATTTTGTTTTTGTTTTTTTTTTTTTTAAGTAAGCTCTACACCCAGGGTGGAGCCCAATACGAGGCTTGAACTCACAACCCTGAGATCTAGACCTGAGCTGAGATCAAGAGTCAGACACTTAACCAACTGAGCTACCCAGGTGCCCCAGTGTTGCTGATATTCTTATAAATGCATCTAGAGTTTACTTACGCAGGACACCTGACATAAAGACTTATTTAATCAAAAATATTTATATATAAATACATAAGACAATAGAAGAAACTGTTGTTGTCGGAGTTTTAATAATTTCATTTGTGGTTTAGTTCTCAGAGTTCATACTGATGAGTGTTATGGACTGAACTGTGCCCCTGACAAGCACTTATGTTGAAGGCTTAACCCCAGTGTGACTCTTTGGAAATAGGATCTATAAGAAAGTAATTAAAGTTAAATAAGGTCATAAGGGTGGGGCCCTTAGGAACTTCAGAGTTCTCTCTCTTTCCACACACGAGGAGAGAAAAGGCTATGTGAGGACAAGCAAGAAGGAGGCCAAGCAAGAAGAGAGGACTCACCTGGAAACAACCATGGCAGCCTCCAGAACTGTGAGAAAATAAATGCCTGTTGATTAAGCCCCCAGCCTGTTGTGTTTTTTTATGACAGCTTGAGGAGACTGATGCAATGAGCAGGCTGTGGGCTGTGTTGAGAATTGCAAAGCGTTTTCTGAACTCCTATGCAAGGGAAGATAACATAACAAAAAATAATATAAGCATATATCCAGAACTTACTATTATGTATATTTTTAAAAGCTTATTTTCATTTTCCAATGTCAGCACTTTTAAACGTTGTAAGAAGGTAATCTATCTGTTTGTGCTTCTTTCTACTGTGAAATTTTTTGCCAGATTATTTTTACATAAGTTAGAACAATTTGAGCATGTTTTGCATTTTTAAAATGTTATATTTATTTCAGATTGTACTGTTTACTAAGACTTTTCCATTGAATCACTTCTTGTATTATTTTTTCAATAGTTTCTTTGGAGATTTCATCCAATATCATGACCCATAATCTACTTTTCATAAAATAGAATTACAAGTTTTGTAAAAATTCTAATCTTCCATCATATAAAATTCTAGGCTGTTTAGATTAATTTTCATATTACCTCGATCCCTTAAGTTCCCCCCAAAATAAGCTTTGTCGTCTGTTGTGTGAGCCTGTTAGATTAAAGAGATACTACCTGTCTCATCTTTCATTCCATCCAGACCCCACTCCCAAGCTGTAGAAGGGTCCATCGAGACAATACTTATATACTGACTCCTGGAAGATAAAAATCTCTGAGTGACAGTACATTCCATTTGCAGCAATAAATCCTGAAGGCATACAGAAAGTTGCCATTAGTTGTATCATTCATTCCTGGGGCATTTGTGTGGGAAAACTTTAAGGGCATTTTGCAAGCTGGTAAACTGAATAGCAAGACTGTGTGAATTTATTTGCAGAGCCATGCTAAAGGATTACACTGAAATACACCACTCTTAGTTCCTCTTGTACATTTCCATTTTCCATTACCTTATCATTAAAAGCCATCCCAAATGTTCCTGACTGATGGAGATCAAGGAATGAAGATGATGTCCACTGACTTCACAGTTCTAATTCAGTGCTAGTAGATCGACTCCTGAAGATATTTGAGTCCATAAGTTATGATTAAAATACTAAAAAAAATGTTCCAGTTTTGATGCTCAGATTCACTTTAGCCCCTGTTTGTTATTTTATACAAGGAATTTAAATGCATCAGAAATTGGGACTTAATATAACTTGAGAAAGATCAGCATTAGTTGAAATCATTAAGGACAAAACTTTAATTCTCCACTTGTCATTGTTAAATAATGTTAGCAAAATCAGAGAGCATGATGGTGATTGCCCCTGTTCACACAGTCTGGTTTGATTATTTTGACTACATATATTATCATGTGCACGAAGTTCATGTCAAGTTGAGTCTCAAGGAATGCTAGAATGAGAATATTGTTCCAGTGACCCCATTACGTCCCAGCTCAAATCCAGACTTCTGTGAAAGACAAACAAAATCCTCCATTACCTTTCCTGCTCACACTCTGTCTTGTGTATGTATGTGTGTGGGGTGGGGGGGGGGCGTCTCTTTTTTTTTTTTTTTTTTTTCTTAAACCTCCACAGAAACCTGTGCTCCAACCAGGCCTTCCTCCTCCTTCCTCCTTCTTTTACGAATATGGTATTTGTCCCCACCACTTCCAGAGTCATGTCAGAATTCGTTCGCTGGTGTGACACAGGCTGGGCCTGTGTCTCCAGCCTCATCCCTCACCGTGCCTCGCACATACAACTCGCTCCCTCCAAACTGTAACACAATAAACTCTCTCTTCTCCCTCTCTCACTTGACCTCACCAAACCGATTCTTTCTGTCCAGGATCTTCTTCTTCTGCCTAGTTGCTTCCTGACTTAAGATTCCTCTTAGGCATGAACAACTCTGGGAAAAGTTTCTTTATACTCATGTTTCTCCCCCAGTCATGTCATGTTGCCCTCCCCTGAGGTCAGTGAGCATGCCATGCTCTGTTCTTGCAAGACACTCATCACTCTGTACTCAACAATCTGCCAGGATCTGTTCTACTTTTCATTCCAGAGCACAAACCATGTCTTTTATCTTTGTAGCCCTCCCACCTAGAAAAATGAGTGAAAGAGTGATTGTTTATTGAATGAAGACCCAATATCATACCTTTGCTCATATTCTTCCCTTTGCCTGGAAACCCCTCCTTCCTTTGGTCCATCCATCCCAATTTTCTCTTCTACCCAAATCCCACTTAAGCCTCATTCCCCTATGAAGACCTTCTCCTCTCTGTTTATTCTTAGAGCATCTGTTTTGTGTTTTTAGTTGTTTTGTGAAAGGCTTACAGACCCAAAGCAGACTAGAAGAGGTTTTTAGTAACGGTTGGGTCTGTATTACTTCTGCACAGCCTGATGCTAGGCACAGAGAAGTTTCCTGGTATTCATTGGCTTGCCTGAATGGGGAATGAAACACTCTGGAAGGAGGGCAGAGGGCCAACCCCTTCAAAAGAATAATGATCTGTACAATGCCATGGCACTCTTTTAAAATAAAATAATTCTTTTTTTGTTTAATATAAGTGCTATTATCACCATTATTATTTGTATTATTATTATTATTACTTGCCAAATAAAACACATCTATCCTGAAGCCAAAAAAAGCAATAAGAGTAGTGACATGCTTTGAGGGTTTTTATTAGTCAGAACACTGGTCTATTACATGCTCAAGTCTTTAATATGCATGAAACAATATTCTCTGATGCAACAGATGATTAAAGAAATATATTAGAGCATTCATTCTGAATGGAAATACATGGACAAGGTAATTCCCAAGGCTCAGAGCAAATACAGAGAGGAATTTAAGCTGAAGTAGGTCATTTCTCTCCAGAGAAATTCTATGGAGATTGCTTTCAATTTTGGTTTTAAATTTAAGAAGTTGTGGCAGAGAGTTGAAAAATGTGGTTTCTGGCTTATTTGCATGCAAGCTCTATTTTTTTGTTTGTTTGTTTTTGTTTTGGGGGGAAGGATGGGATGGGGAGGGGGGTGAGAGCCCTTTCTTTTTTCTGCTATGAAGACCCCTCATTAAGAACTTCATCACAGGACCTGTTTGTTGTCAAATCACCAAAAAAACTTCTATTTGCCATTCTGGCTACTAACTAGTTAAAGGCCTTGGCTAAGCCTCTTGACCTTTCTGAACCTCAGCTTTTTTACCTTCCAAATAGGAATGGTGACATCCCTGCTTATCCCACATTGTTGTGGAGTGGAGTAGGCCTGGGAGGTACAATAAAATAAAAAGATAGAATTTTTCATTTGAAGGCAAGCCGTTAAGATCCACATGTTCCCACAGTTTGGGCTTCTCCCAAACTGAATTTTCAGACACTTCTATTAAGTCATGAGGCTAGCGCTAATGTATGCTTAATGAGGACTTAAAGCAAAACCTGCTTTGCTTATCTAGAAACAGAAGAATTACCCCTGGCTTGCCTAGCGCACTTGCCTGGGATTTTTCTTTCAACCCATCAATCGACAAGGTATATATTGATTAACTGTTATTCACAGACAAGTAAAATGGACAGTGTATAGAGTTTTCCCATTCTCCAGAACCGTAATATATACTTGAAGATGTAAGACTTGTTGTATGTGTGTCAGGTTAATTAAAACCCCACCCAAAGTAGTTGTGTAGATTGTGGTCATGGGGGATGTTGGAATCAGGGTGTTGGAAGAGACTGCATTTGAGGCTTCTTGAAATCAAGGCAGAGTATTAGTCTGCTAGGGCTGCTCTAACAAACACCATAGACTAAGAGGCTTAAATAACAGACATTTAATTCCTCCCTATTCTGGAGGCTGGGAGTCCACGATCAAAATGTCAACAGGTGAGGTTGGTTTCTTCTGACGCCTCTCTCCCCGTCCCTTAGGTGGCCACCTTCTCCCTGTGACCTCACATGGTCTTCCCTCTGTCTGTGTCTGTGTCCTGACATCCTCTTTTTATAAGGACACCTGCTGTCTTCTAGCCCCAGCCCATCCCAATTACTTTAACTAATCACCTCTTTACAGACCCTGTCTCCAAATAGTCCTATCCGAAGATATGAAGGTGAGGACTTCAACACATGAATTTTGGTGTCACACAATTCAGCCATGGCAGGGATAGTTTAGATACTTAGAGGGAAGGCATTCCAGGCAGAGGGAGAGGTGAGAGGCAGAAAGGGGCATGGGTGAGCAGAGACATCATGTAACTTAACCAGAATCATATAGCTTAAATTAACAGCATGCTTCACAGTCACCAAAATACACTGTTTTATTTAATTTGCACAGCCGTCCTGAGACAGAGATTATTCTTTACAAATGAGAAAACAGATTTTTAGTGGCTGCCCTCTCACCTCCCTCCTCAAACGTAGTGCACTTGGAGGGGAACTTACTCAAGAACAGATTCTTATTCATGAGGTTTGGAGAGAGATGAGAATCAGCTTCAATAAGGATCAGTATTCCTAACAAGCTCTTACGTGGTGTTGGGTTGCTGGTCCATTACCGCACTCTGAGTGGCAAAGGTACGGGGATGGGAAAGCAAAGCTGTGGAAGGTTATGTTTTAGAAGAATATAGTGAAATTCGTTCATCAGTTCTAATAGGTTTTTGGTGGAATATTTTGGGTTTTCTATATACAATATCCTGTCATGCACTAACAGTCAAAGTTTTACTTCTTTTTTGCCCATTTGAATGCTTTTATTTCTTTTCCTTGTCTCATTGCTGAAGCTAGGACTTCCAGTAGTATGTTAAACAGTGGAAAGAGTATACACTCCTGTCATGTTCCTGACCTGGGGGAAAGCTCTCAGTTTTTCCCCATTGATGATGATGCTAGCTGTGAGTTTTTCATAGACGGCATTTATTATGTTGAGGTATGTGCCCTCTAAAACTATTCTGTTGAGATCTTTTTTAAAAATCAAGAATGGATGTTGTACTTTGTCAAATGCTTTTTCTGCCTCTATTGAAATGATCATATGGTTCTTATCCCTTTTTTTATTAATGTATGTATCACATTTATTGATTTGCCAATATTGAACCAGCCTTGCAACTCAAGAATAAATCCCACTTGATTGTGAATGATTCTTTCTTTAATGTATTTCTGGATTAACTTTGCTAGTATTTTACTGAGAATTTTTACATCTGTATTCATTAAAAATATAGCCCTATACTCTTTTTTAGTGGAGTCTGTAATCGGTTTTGGAATCAGGGTAATGCTAGCCTCATGGAATGAAATTGGAAATTTTTGTCATTTTTCTATTTTTTTGAATAGCTGAAGATGAATAGGTATTAACTCTTCTTTACATGTTTGGTAGAATTCACCTGTGAAGGCATCTAGTCCTGGATTTTGTTTGTTAGGAATTTTTTGGTTACTGATTTAATTTCCTTTCTGATTATCAGTCTATTCAAGTTTTCTATTTCTTTCTGTTTCAGTTTTGGTAGTTTATATGTTTCTAGGAGTTTATCCGTTTCTTATAGACCGTCCAACTTTTTGGCATATGATTTTTCATAATATTCTCTTATAATTGTTTGTACTTCTGTGGTGTTGGTGGTTATTTCCCCTATCTCGTTTGTGATTTTACTTGTTTGGCTCTTTCTCTTTTCTTTTTGGTAAGTCTGGCTAGAGGTTTATTAATAATATTCATTTTTTCAATGAACCAGCTCCTGGATTCATTGATCTGTTTTATTGTGTTTTTCTGTAGTTTATATACCATTTTATTTCTGCTCTAATCTTTATTATTTCCTTCCTTCCTTGGCAGGATACAAAATAAACATACAGAAATCTTGGATTTCTACATCAATTCTGAAGCAATTGAAAGAGAGATTAAGGAATCAATCTCATTTATGCACCAAAAGGAGTTGCACCAAAAGGAGTAAGATACCTAGGAAGAAACCTAACCAAAGAGGCAAGAGACTTGTACTCTGAAAACTATAAAACACTGATAAAAGAAATTAAGAAAGACACAAAAAAATGGAAAGACATTCCATGCTTGGACAATTGTTAAAATGTCTATATCACCCAAAGCGATTTTCACATTTAATGCCGTCCCTATCACAATACCACCAGCATTTTTCACGGAGCTAGAACACAACCCTCAAATGTATATAGAACCACAAAAGACCCCAAATAGCCAAATCAACCTTGGAAAAGGAAAGCAAAGCTGGAGGCACCACAATTCCAGGTTTCAAGTTATATTACAAAGCTGTAGTAATCAAAACAGTATGGTACTTGCACAAAAATAGATGCATAGATCAATGGAAAAGAATGGAGACTCCCCAAATTAACCACAACTACGTAGTCAATTAATCTTTTACAAATCAGGAAAGAATATTCAATGGGAAAAAGTCTCTTCAACAAATTGTGTGGGCAAAACTGGAAAGAAACATCCAAAAAAAAATGAAACTGTACCACTTTACTACACCATACACAAAAATAAATTCAAAATGGATTAAAGACCTAAGTATGAGACAAGAAGCCATTAAATCCTAGAAAATAATGCAGGCATCAACTTCTCTGACATCAGCTGTAGCAACTTCTCTCTAGATATATCTCCTGAGGCAAGGGAAATAAAAGCAAAAATAGACTACTGGGGCTTCGTCAAAATGAAAAGGTCTTGCAAAGTGAAGGAAACAGTCAACAAAACTAAAAGGCAACCTATGGAGTAGGAGAAGATATTAGCAAATGACATATCTGATAAAGGGTTAGTATCCAGAATATATAAAGAACTTATAATAGTCAATACCCAAAATGTGAATAATCCAATTAAAAAATAGGCTGAAGACACAAACATTTTTCCAAAGATGACATACAGATGGCCAACAGATACATGAAAAGATGCTGATCAACATGGAAATGCAAATCAAAGCTACGATAAGATTTTACCCTACACTTGTCAAAATGGCTAAAATCAATAACACAAGAAACAACAGGTGTTGGCTAGGATGTGGAGAAAAAGGAACTCTTTTGCACTGCTGGTGGGAATGCAAACTGGTGAAGCCAATCGGGAAAACAGCATGTAGGTTCCTCAAATAGTTAAAAATAGAACTACCCTATGATCTAGCAATTGTATTACTAAATAGTTACCTAAAGAATACAAAACTATTAATTCAAAGGTATGTGTGCACCCTGATGTATATAACAGCATTATCTACAATAGCCAAATTATGGATAAGTGCAAGTGTCCATCAACTGATGAATGGATAAAGAGGAGGTGGTGTATATATACTATGGAATATTACTCAGCCATAAAAAAGGATGAAATCTGGCCATTTGCAATGACATGGGTGGGGCTAAA